>NW_028167945.1:0-95537 GCF_964194135.1 Talpa europaea
TGCACGGAATTAGCTCAGGACATCATTTCCCCCTAACAGAAGAACTAATGCTTGGTGTTACATAGGTGCACTACTGATATTTAAGTTAACTGAAATATTTTATAGTAAGTCATTTGAGCACACATTTTTTTTTACTAAAACCTGCTCTCAGACCTTCAACACTTTCTTACTTTTGAGTACCATATCATTACAAAGATACCATCTTTAAATTATTTTAAGGACCTCTAGAATATCCATTTTCAGTACATTCCTTTCTTTTTAAACACACACATATATTTTGGAGTTTTGTACCTATAACCCCTAAATATATATAATATTTTCAACATTATATATAGAAATATTTTATATATGAAATATATTTCAATATTTTCAATATTTCTAGATAGATAGATAGAGTTGAAAAATCAAAGTTATCTGAATAAATATAACAAAAACCAATAACTATGAAGATGAATCAGGCATGGACTCTGTTCCAAGACAACAACTTTGTTCATATGCAGAATACAGAAGAACCAAAAAAAAAGGAGGTCAGAAAAAAAAACCCAAACCAAAACAAACCCTAGACATATGATTGCAGAAAGGAGGCTACTAGAGGGGGTGGGAGGGTGAGAGCAGAGTGTTGGGCGCACAGTGGATCTGGGGAAGGACTCTGGGTGCTGGGGTGGAAGGGGTGGCATGGTCACTACCTCTGAAGAGATGGGAGCCTGTTCCCTACATGAAATGAATTGTAAATCACCGTGACTGCGATTTGAAAAACAGCCCTCAGCAAAGGGACAGGGAGTGGAAGAGAAAATTACCTGCTTTGGTAACACAGATCCGAAGAGATGTGAGATTATTCCCCTAAATCACACACAGTACTGTAAATCAGTGTTGCTTCAATTAAAAAAAATTAAAATAACCCTCAGGAAAGGCACAGGGAGCCGAAGGGAAAAGCATCTGCTTTGCAGTCTCCAGGGGGTTGTCATCAAGGGGCTGCAGAGAGAGCCTGTGGGGAGAGAAGATGGCACCTCAGACACGGGGCAGCTCCAGAGCCTCCTCTCCTCTCCTCCACTCCCTCCTCCCCAGCCTGGTGCCAGGGCTGCTCACAGGGCATCTCACCCCCTCCCCTCAGTGATGCTCAGCCCCAGCTCACCCTCTCAGCCTGAGTCACACACACCCACCCTCTCCCCTGGCTGCCAGACTAGGACAGCGCCGCAGCGCCCCCGTGTGGCCACGGGGCTGAGGACAGAGCGCAGGTACCCTCTGGTCTCCCAGGTCTTCCTGGGGCTCCCAGAGGAACAGAAGTGTGCATACAAGGGGGAGACTCCATCCAGAGTCAGGCTCTGTGTCTGAACTGTTTCCCCAAACACAGGCTGACATGTTGGTCCCTCTCCACTAATAACCACAGACTTTGTTTCAGGGAGGAGCAGGTCCTCAGGCCATAACAGCTGGATGCAAGGACCAGGGTGGCCCCACAAACATACCAGGTCTCCTCAGTCTCCTGGAATGAGACCTTGACCCAGGGTCACTTGTTTCCCTGCTGACTCCAGGGTTGAGGCTCCTTCCCCAGGGAATCAACTCTAAACTCTTCACCCCTAGGATGGGCTGGAGGAGGGAAGAGGTCATGGGCTGGCAAGAGGGAGGCTCCTGGAGGGGTGCAGAGAGAGAGAGGAAATAGGGGCTTTAGGGGAGGGAGGCCAGAAGGAGTGGAGTGGGAGGCCCAGAGAGGATTGGGGCAGGAAAGGGTCAGCTTGGGGGACACTGGGTGGAGGGGTGTTCTGTGTGGGGAGAGGCCCAGGGGCTCTGGCTGTAGAGTCTGTGTTATCATCCAGCAGTGACCCCCTAGGGGAAGTGAGTGTGGGGGTGCAGGATCTGCTGGTTCTGTGTTGAAAGCTCTGTAGCTAATTGGAAACTGTACTGAAGTTAAAGGCATCTCCGCACTGTAGGTGTGGGGTGACTCACATTCAAGGGGAAGGCAGGAAAGGAAGAGGGGAATGATGATTGAAGGGATTCCCCTCTTCCAGAGCAGGACCCCCTTATGCTGGGGTGACAGGGAGAATCAAGGACCCCAGAGAGGGACAGCACAAGGCCTGTGCCACCTGCTGGGGACAGCCTTGAGCCTTGACCGGGGATCCCAGAGCCCTTTCCTGTGCTGGGACCTCACAGCCCAGTCTGAGGCCATCTCAGCTCACAGCCCTCAGGCCCTCGGCACCATCTCAGGCACCAGGAGCCCCTGCACCAGGAGGAGTGGCCCAGGCCTTGGACTCCATGTTCCTGGAGCACAGATGGCAGAGCACAGAGGAACCTGGAGTCTGAGGTGGCCACAGGAGATGAGCCAGGAATAGAAGTTTTTTATGTAACTTCTCCCTAGAACAGAATGTGTCTCCCCATCTCCACCCTCCAGGCCAGGTGTCCACACTCATACCCAAGATGGGCCCTCATACCCAGGGTGAGACCCCCAACTTTGGAGCCTGGAGGGTGGCCCTTCCCCCTTCCCTAGCCCTGGGAGCCCACGCCTGGGGTCCTGTCTCTTCTCCCTCCTGGACAGAGAGGCAGGGACCTGCTGTCTGGGTCTCTCAGGCCTCGTTCCTGCCACCTCCTGCGATGAAAGTAAAGGTTCGTGGTTCTACTTTCTATTTCCTTGGCATATCCTTTCACCCGTTCGCTATTAACCTATTTTTGTTTGTATAGAAAGTCTTTCTAGCATATATAGATTGCAGTCTCCTTGATATTATCCAGTCTGAGAATCTCAGGCTTTTGATTGGGATTTTAGTTAATTTATTTTTAACATGATTTTTTATATACTCAGATTTGAGTTTATCATTTTGATATTTATTTTTTTATTGTCTCACATCTTTTTCCATTTCATCTTTTTCTACATTTCTTTGATTCAAGCAATTTTTTTTCTGTGAAATTAATTTTTTCTTTAAAGATTTATTTATTTATTCATACAAGAACGGGGGTATAGGCCAGAGGTGCGGGTGGTGAGAGAACTCACCAAAGTCAGAGTGGGAAACAGAACAGGCATATTGACTGAAATACACTGCTGAGGGGAGCAGCGGGCAAGTCAGGAGGGATCTGCACCATGTGGGTTGCTCCCTGGCTGGAGATCGAACTCGTGCTGCAGTGCCTGCGGTAAGCTTCATAGCTTGCATCTTAACCCCTTGTGCCACCAGGGAGGCCCCTAGAATCTCAGACTTTTGATAGGAATTTTAGTTAAATTTAGTTTTAACATGATTTTTAATATGGCCAGATTTGAATCTATCATTTTGATATTTATTTTTTAATTGTCTTTTTTTTTCCATTTCATCTTTTTCTACCTTACTTTGATTCAAGCAAATATTTTTTTCTGTGAGATTAATTCTTCATGTGGCTTTAGATATATTTGTATCAATACCTTTTATTGTGGTATTTAAATCTGTATCTTTAATTTTTCAATATCGACTTAATTAAACTACATCCCATAAAATATAGGAAATTTACAGCAATATAGTTCTGGGAGCCATGCTACTCATGTTGTCTGACAAGGGTCCAGGCATGGGGTAGATTCCTGAAAAGTCAGGAATCTTGTTAGCTGACTCCTGCTAGATTCTCCTCATTTGTTTATGGCTAGTTTCTATCAATTTCTGAATAGCCAATTTGACAGCAAATGGCACTGTGTGATTCATTGACTCATGGTTAGCTAGCATGCAAACTCTTGACTTAGGAAACCTACCAAAAGTGGAAGGAGGCAGATCTTTGAGAATGGCCCAGGAGAACAACCAGCCTAGCAGGCTGCCAGGTCTTGTTTAGATATGCTTACTAAGGAAGCAAACTTGTCTTTTACTTACATGTCCATGTCTATGGCCCTTTAGGAGGGAAAGAGTTCCTTTTCATCAAGAATTCCCTTTTTCCTTGGCAGTTCCTTTTTCCTTAACAGTTACCTTTCAGTGACAATGGGTATGGTAGCTGTTAGAGGATGCATTCAAGAATAAGTCAACAACAATTTTGTGACTGGTCGAGCTAATAACCATGGCAGTACAAATAATGCACTTGGAAATAGTCAATGTTACAACTACTGATATGTCCCGTATTAACCATTCTGAGAACCAAAAGCTATAACCATCTCCGGCCCTGCCTCTGATGAAATATTTGTAGTTCCTTAAAACTACAATCAGCAATCTTACAGAAAAAGGAATTTTCCCTTGACCTTAAAGTTAGATACAGAAACTAGACTGACTAAATAAGTATAGCAGTAATAGGTAGAAAAACTCTTCTGTTAGATTAGGAGAATTCCTCCCTTAATTGAGAGCTTGGGGCTAGGGAAGAGTCAGTGTGGCTTGTCTGGCATTGATGCCTGTGGAACCAAGCTTAGCCGAGCTTTCGCCATTTTGTATATCCTCCACCTTGATATGTTAGTCCTTGTCCAGCCGCATTCCGGAGATAGTTTCAGCAGTCACAACCGTCACTCCACTTGGTGACGAAAAAGCAGACCACCCCAGCCGCCAATGAGGGCAGTCCTATCCATAAATGGGACAGCATCTCTAACCGTCCAATCAGTTTGAAACGGTAACCACGCGCGCCAAAATGCCTTTGTAGTAGCCAATGAGTAATTGCCAGCTTCTTTCAAAATTCGCGCCACTCGTGACCCTATAAGATACCCCTGCTTCCTCTGTTCGGGGCTCTCGACCTCTGCCGTTGCATCGGTGCGTGTCGAGGGCCCGGACTCAAGCCCATAATAAACTCCCTTTTGCATTTACATCAGCTGTCTTTGGATTCTTGGAGGCTATGCTGATCTTGGGCACAACAATGCCCTCCAGGCTCTTCTTGGTTCCCCAATATTGAATTAATATCTTATTGATACCGGAATTGTCAGGCCTAGTCTTCCAGCCAGAAACAGATCCCGGGCTGCAGGGGCAGCGCTGAGTCCCAGCCACTAGACCACCACGGGTTGGTGTCTCACGAAGCCGCAGCACGAACTTCACAGACACTCAGGCAAGCAAGTGAGAAGAGGCAGGTTTGTTTAAAGAAAGAAAAAGTTTATTGAGGAGAAAAGGAACAGAAATAAAGCGAGACTCCCAGGCCATGAAACCAGGCCAGGGAGGGGCAAAGAAGCCAAGGGGAGTCATGTCTCAGGGAATATATACCTTATTTCTCTCATTATTTTCAAGCTCCACCAGTCTCTTTGTGATTGGTAGTTCTTGGCTGCCTCACTTAATCTGCTACTGGGGGCGGGCGGGGGGCGGGGGGGGGGGGGGGGGATCTTTACATTCCTTATCTATTGAAGAAAAACAGGCTGGCACTCACCAGTCTCAGTGCTGACCCCTTCCCATCCCCCCTTGCATAAATATCCTGCACTCTGACAAAGGGGAGGAGGGTGGTCTACCAGACATGAGTCTGCTGCTCTCCTCATTTGTCCATACATTAAACCACTCTCCCTTTCCCCAAACTTCACCTCCCTTTTTCACCTGAAGGAAACCAAGGCCAGCGTTAACAATATTGTCCTTGGCCCTGGGATGTTTATTATTCCCAGTGGAATTCGTTCCATTCCTCTAGTTGCTCTTATCTCTGAAGCCTTCCTTAATTCTCTGAGGTCCCCACCTGCACTGTCCTTGAGGCTGCCTCATTCTCCCTAACTTGCCCTTGGATTCATTATTAAAACCATATACTATTAGATAATGATTTCTATATAAAAGCCTTCTGCTTTTTGCTTTAAACATGGTTATATGTTAGTCTAAACTTTATAGGTTTGTTAGAAAAAATCCTTTTGTCTCCCTTACCCCAGGTAACTCCCTGTCCTTTGTTTCCCCAGCCCTTAGTTAATTCTTCACCGCAGTAAACACAGAAATGTTAGTTTCAGTCACATGAGTTTTTGCTAGTAATAAAATAGTTGTTTAAAATAAATGACTGTTCTAAGAACACTTTTGTTTAAGCAACTGTGCCTTCTTCAAAGAATGTTACAACCTCTGTTAAAGGGCAAATGAACCCCTGGTGGTTCTAGAGGAAGATGTGATCATTGTTTTCTTCCTTTTCTAGTACATATGCTTATGTACCTTGTAATGTATAAATTAAGGGCTGCTGAGACCCTCAGCTGAATGATGTCCCCACCCTGATCAAGTGTTTGCTTCTCCTCACTCCCCCTTTCTAATCTCTCAGATTTGTCCACGCCCTCTCATCATTACAGGAACCCCTGACAGGACAGTTTGCCTAAGCTGCCCCCCCCCCCCGCAATATAGGTCTATTTAACCACCTTAATGTTATTATTGTAATATATATATTAAACCAAAATACATTTAAGCCAAATAAAACTTTATAATACAAAAAATTTAAGCAATCATATCAGTTCAATAAATTAAAACAAGTCTAGATAAAAACAGTATTATGTGTGTGTCTGTTGTTATTTATTGCTGTAAATGTGTGCTATAAATGTGTTAGTTATTGCTATAAATTTCCCTTGACCTGGAAGAATTCCTTTAAAATTCCTTAGGACAGAACTGCTAGCAATGAATTCTTTGTTTTTAATTACTATAGCATATTTACTGCTGAAGACCAGCCCCAGCTAGAAGTCGTGTCAGGGATCTCAGAAAGGAGAGGATGGAGTCAGTGAAAATTTTCTCTCAAAGGGCTGAGGGGAAGTGGAGCGATGTAGGAATGAGGAAGACACAAACACTTTAGTTCGTGCAAGTATCTCCTACCGAGGGTCTCAGCGGGTCTTTATTTATACCTTAAGGCAAGTGGTGGGATTACATCAGCGTGAGCATTGAAGCAGAGCAAAGACAATACATATTTTCTCATGATCATGTAAAGACTCCCTTGGCCTTACACCTGAAGGCCATTTTTTTGGTAACCTAAGAACAATTAGTTTCCTAGGTACAGCTCATTTACTAGCATGATCAACAGCACAACATTTGGCAACATTTAAACTTTCCCAATTACAAACGTGGGTGTAAAGTTCCTATTGTATATTCAATTACTACAATCAATTTATTTCCTAGCACTCAATTAACTTGGTTAATTTATTTATTACTTCAAAGTGGTTTAAAACAATTTATCAGATCTACGTAAGTTCTACTGAAGTCTAACTCTTAACTAGAAATTCCTAGCCTCCACACAGCCTGCGAATTATTGACCTCATATACCAGGAAATGTATTGTTGCCGCAAACAGGTACCCCCTATGGTTTCCGAGCAAAGCTGGTTTAGGGCAGCTTGTTCTCCATAGTTCTCAAGGCCAAAACATTTCTTTCCTAACTATACCTTAAACAATTTTTTTACTTTTTTGTGATAGTTCATGTGTAAGAACAATAAGCCAATTGTTACCTGGGTCCGAATTAGGTTTTCACAGGCCAATTTGCATTAACCAAGAACAAAGAGGAGAGCATTAGCAGGCGTTGCCATGGAGACTCCCTAGTTCAGATCTTCTTTGGGAAGTTCGAGAACTTCCTTCTTCTGGGAAGTACAACTTTCCCTCTTCAGGGGAGCACAGGAACTCCCCACTTCTCAGGAGTCTCCCCCAGTCCCAAACCTTGTCAAGAGACAGCATGGGAGGCGCAGCCTGCCGCAATTTACTTTGTCTTCTTTCTTGCCATTTTTTTTCTTAACATCTTTATATGAAATAAAATTTACCAATTTTAGATGGACAGTTGGGTAAATATAAATAATAGAATCCTGGAACAACCATAGAGCACAGACAGCACAGCCCCCTCATCCTAAAACGTCCCCCTCACCTTTATATTTGTTTTTTTTTAAATTTATTTATTGTTGTATTTTCATATTGTTGTTCATTTTTGAGGAATGTTGATTTCTCCCCTCAGGTGTTGTCCCCATAAAATTACCTCCACCAGGACACCCGGGAACATCACCACACCCCTCCCATTTTGATCCCTTTCTCTCCCTCTCCCCAGATGAATGTCTCCAATGTATAGTTTACCTGCTAGTTTTGTCTGGAAGAAGCCTCCATCCCTTGTATGGTTTCCTTATGTTCTTCCAACAAGTGAAGCCATCCTCCATGACGTGAGTCCTCTGCTCACTAGAGGAGGCAGCAGAGACCCATGAGGAGACACTCGGGGGACTCTCCTTGGCTGGGCTGGGAGGGAAGGGCCTGCATGGACACCCCCCCTTTTTCTCTGACGCTTTCCCTCTGGTTTCTGAAGATACACAGAAAATAATCCACATCCCATTGTATAGAAAATATTTCCAGAAAACAAAAACACATGCTTTCAATACAATGTGCTTTCAAATATTCTGGTTGTGGTTCAGCTGCTGGCTGAGCTGATTAATACAATCACCTCGACAGACACGTAGCCCATCTGCTTAAGGAAGCCCACTCCGTTCTTAATAGCAAGGCGTGCACTGAGAGATGGAGAACCCTGAGATCATCCAGATAAACTCCATCAGGAAGACAAATTCAAGAATGAGATCTTGCAGGCACATGACTCCAAACTTTCCCAGGTGCTCCTCAATCACGGTGCCACCTGTCAGCGGCATGGGCTTGTTCCTGACCTTGCTTGTCCACTTTTCAAGATGATTCCCAGATAGATGTCAGGTTTGGAAATCCCTAGGTCATATAAGGTTCCATGGAAGAAGCATTTTTGTGGGTTGAGGGGTCACCTGTCAAAGACACCACCGATGATCCTTTTCAGTGAAGGCGTGGAGTGGTCACCTGCACCCATAAACTCAGCTCAGTGATACTTCGGATGCCTGCAACAAAGACAGGGAATCCTTATCTGGCCCTCCCAAGTCCTGTGGTCTCATGGCCAGTCATCTGAGACACACCCAGTCACAGTGCTGCCTCCAGGAACCATGCAAGTCTGCTGCTTGCTGGAGTGGAAAGTTCCTGTGGTGTGCTGCTTGTCCAGTCGCTATGACCCTCTTGGGGGTAGCCATGGCTTCCTTGAACCCCTTACAATAAAGAAATAATAAAGTCTTGGATGGATGGTGTAACAAGTTTCCACATACAAACTGTATAAAACCTCATCATTTCTGCAATTTGGGGCTCAGACTTTTGGGAGGATCCCACTGAGCCCACTGGTGTGACAAATAAATCTCTCTCTCTACCTCTATGAGCCCTGCCTGATTTCTCTGGGAAATTGCCCTAACGTTATTACAAATAACACCAAGGGCCTCCCTGATGGTGCAAGAGGTTAAGCACATCACTATGAAGCTATCCACAGCCTCTGCAGCACAAGTTCGATCCCTGGTCAGGTAGGGAGCTAACCATATGGCGCAGCAGACCTCTCCTGACTTGCCCGCTGCTCCTCTCAGCAGTGTATTTCAGTCAGTCTGCCTGTTCTGTTCCTCACTCAGTTTCTGGTGAATCCTCTCACCCCCTGCACCTCTGGCCTGTACCCCAGTTCTTGTATGCATAAATAAATAAATCTTAAAAAAAAATATTAGCACTGGGCCTCCCCACTGGTGCAGCGGCTGAGTGCTGGGTTGCGAAGCTGCCCGCAGCCTCTGCAGCGCCGGTTCGATCCCCGGCTGCTCCCCGGCCACCGGAGGAGGGTCCCACATGGCGTGCAGACCTCTCCTGCCACCCCCTGCTCCCCTCAGCAGTGTGATTCGGTCCTTCTGCCTGTTCTGCTCCCTGCTCTGGCTCTGGTGAATTCTCTCACCCTCCTGCGCTTCTGACTATACCCAGTGCTTGTATAAATAAATAAATAAAAATAAATCTTAAAAAAATATATTAGCACAAAAAAAATATATTAGCACAAAAAAAAGCCTAAATAGTTTCAACATTCTGTATTTGTGTAAACTAATATATTAGTAATTGGAATTAGACTGTTAAAATTTAAGGGTATGGAGGCCTCCCTGGTGGCACAAGGGTTAAAGTCTCAGCACTATGAAGTATAGGCAGCCATTGCAAATGAGTTTGATCCCTGGCAAGGGTGCTAACCCACATGGCTCAGCAGACTTCTCCTGTCTCACCAGCTGCTCCCCTCAGGAGTGTATTTCAGTCAGACTGCCTGTTCTCTGGTGCCTGTTCTCTGGCCCACTCTGTCTCTGGTGAATCCTCTCTCACACACACCCACCTCTGGCCTACACCCCAGTTCTTCTATGCATAAATAAATAAAAATAAATCTTTTTTTTTTTAAGATTTTTATTTATTTATTTATTTATTTATTTATTTATTTATTTATTTATACAAGCACTGGGTACAGTCAGAAGCGCAGGAGGGTGAGAGAATTCACCAGAGCCAGAGCGGGGAGCAGAACAGGCAGAAGGACCGAAGTACACTGCTGAGGGGAGCAGCGGGCGGCAGGAGAGGTCTGCGCGCCATGTGGGACCCTCCTCTGGTGGCCGGGGAGCAGCCGGGGATCGAACCTGCACTGCAGAGGCTGCGGGCAGCTTCACAACCTGGCGCTCAACCGCTGCGCCACCAGGGAGGCCCCAAATAAAAATAAATCTTTAAAAAAATTTTAAGGATGGGGCCTCCCCAGTGGTGCAGCGGGTTTAGCGCTGTGCTGTGAAGCTGTCCACAGCCTCTGCAGACTCTGTATTTTATAATCATTACCACTATACAAATTATAATAATACAGAAAGCTGGTAGGAAAATTTAAATAAATGCTAAAGGAAATGAATAATTTTTTGAATCAACTTTATTTTTTTAAAAGATTCATTTATTAATGCATACAAGAGCTGGGGTGCAGGACAGGGATGCAGGAGCTGAGAGGATTCACCAGAGACCGAGTGGTGAGCAGATCAGGCAGATGTACTGAAATACACTGCTGAGGGGAGCAGCGGGCAAGACAGGAGAGGTCTGCTGCTCCATGTGGGTCACCTCCCTGGCCAGGGATCAAACTTGTGCTGCAGTGGCTGCAGATAGCTTCATAGTGCTGCGTCTTAACCCCTTGTGCCACCAGAGAGGCCCCTAAATCAACTTTATTTTGAAGGACAGTTTTGGTGGATATAGAATTCTTACTTGGCCTCCTTTTCCTAGAGGGCCTTGAGTATTTCACTGCAGGCTCTTCTGTCCTCTGCTGTTCCTAAGAGAAACCAGCCATTGATCAAATTGTTGCTCCTGGTGCATTAGTCATTTACATGTTTGTAACAATTACTTTAAAGGTATGCAGCTTAAAACAATAAAGATTTGGTATTTCACACATTTTCTGTGGGTGGGGAGTCCAGAGCACTTCAGTTTGGTGATTCCAGCTCGGGGTCTCACGAGGCTGCAATCATGATGTCAGGCCAAAGAAAAGGCTTGATGGACATGGAAGGATCTACGTAAAGGCTCAGCATGTGGCTGCTGGCTCATCCACAGCCTCACTTCCTCACCATGTGATTGTCAACTTATCTGAGTGGCCGCGCACCGCTGGCAGGAGAGAGATCACAGCACCTTTTGAGCCTCACTGTGAAGTGGTGCAGGCGCCCCAGCCTCCTCCATGAGCAGGGAGCCAGCAAGTCCAGGGACTCACAGGAGGGAAACTGGTCTTGACCTCTTGAGCATAAAAAAAAAAACAAAAACAGTGGACATTTGAAAAACTTCTACTGTCCATCATTTGGTCACTAAATATTTATATCCTTTTGTCAAAGAGAGAGAAGTATTCTGATACGTTGTAGAGAGTGGTCAGGCTTTATTCAAACAAGCAACATGGAGAAATCACACTTAATTCCAAATACATTAATGATCTAAGATTTAGCACATCTGGAATCTTTTTTCTTTTTCTGAGGATTCCTTTTCTTCCCCACTGAAGTTGAACATTTGCCAGAACCAGGAAAAATCTGCCTCTGCAGTATGCACAGCTGGACCCCTGCTCTGTTGCTTCAGTCTCCACTTGCTGCATTTTCATCCTGGGTCTTGAAGGATTTGACTTGTTTCCTTGTGATTCAATGTTCAACCAAGGTTTTGGACAGTGTCTATCCAGATGTTGGCTTCCATTCACTTGTTCCTGGTGCACCCAAATACCCAAATGCAGCCACCAAATCTGATGTTTGATTCCTCAATTCAGTAAGGTTTTTGCTTCTGGTTCTCTGAGCGTGTGTGGATTGGGGAAGCCATCAGGCTTAGGTGCAGATTCACAGATTACACCAGGATGAGTCTGTCACTCAAGGGTAGAACGCCCTCTAAGTTCTTTCTGGTTTTCCAGCAGTTTCTCTTGAGTGTCCCACACCTCAGCACAGTTTAGTGGTCATTCAGGGATTAGACAGAGTTTGTATTCAGATTTGCCTCTCCGTCTGTTGTTAAAATACATGTTAATTAAACTATTTGGATATGCCATATTTTAAGGATATACATAAAACCCGTGTAGAAAAATCCATGACTTCCACATGAAGGTAATTTTATTATACATTATATTTTATTATACAATTTTATTATACAACAAATATTGGGGGGCAGATACTGAAAGTTCAGTATGTACTGTCAATATGGTAGCTACTAGCCACATATGGCTTTTTAATTTTAAATGATATATAGTAAAATATGCAATATCTCAGCTTATGAGCCAAATTTCAAGTGTTCAATAGTTAGAGGCACCATATAGTCAGTACAAATATAGAACATTTTTTTTCTTCCAGAACTTTCTGTTGGATAGCACACCTCTTCATGCTTTGGTGCTGGAGACCAGCTCCAGCTTGAAGTCGTGTCAGGGATCTCAGAAAGGAGAGGATGGAGTCGGTGAAAGTTTTTTCTCTTTCTCGGAGGGCTAAGGGGAAGTGGCGCGAGGCAGAAGTGAGGTAGACACAGACACCTTAGTTCATGCAAGTATCTCCTACTGAGGGTCTCAGTGGTTCTTTATTTATACCTTAAGGCAAGCGGTGGGAATACGTCAGCGTAAGCATTGAAGCAGAGCAAAGACAATCAATACATATTTTCTCATGATCATGTAAAGACTCCCTTGACCTTACATCTGTAGGTCATTTCTTTGGTAACCTAAGAACAATTAGTTTCCTAGGTATAGCTCATTTACTAGCATGATCAATCATACAAGACAGCACAACATTTGGCAACAATTAAACTTTTCCAATTACAAAAATGGGTGTAAAATTCCTATTCTATATTCAATTACTAAAATCAGTCTATCTCCTAGTACTCAATTAACTTGGTTAACATATTAATTACTTCAAAATGGTCTAAAACAACTTATCAAATCTATGTAAGTTCTACTGAAGTCTAACTCTTAACTAGAAATTCCTAACCTCCACAAGGCCTGCGAACTATTGACCTCTTGCCTACACCAGGAAATGTATTGTTACCACAAACAGGTACCCCCCAGGTTAGGCTATGGTTTCCAAGCACAGCTGGTTCAGGGCAGCATGTTCTCCATAGTTCTCAGGGCCGAACGAACATTTCTTTCCTAGCTATACCTTTTGCATTATTTACTTTCTTGATACTAATTCAGGTGTAAGAATAACAAATCAATTAATGTCTAGTTCCGAATTGGGTTTTCATATGCCAATTACTAATTAACTTCTGCATTAACCAAGAACAAAGAGGAGAGCTTTAGCAGGCTTTGCCATGGAGACTCCCTAGTTCAGATCTTCTTTGGGAAGTGCAAGAACTCCCCTCTTCTGGGAAGTACAACTTTCCCTCTTCGGGGGAGCACAGGAACTCCCTGCTTCTAGGGAGTCTCCCCCAATGCCCAGACCATGTCAAGAGACAGCATGGGAGGCGCAGCCTGCCGCACTTTGGGAGCATCAAGTCAGATGCATTAAACACATGTAAAATCAAGGGACCAGTATTATCTCTCTTAAAGATGAGGTGAGGTCCCTCGATGGAAATACATATTAAGCAGGTGAAAAACAAAATCAAAAAAGATTATCAGTGGGTCTGGTGCCTCCAGACACAAACAGTCTCAGTTCCAAAGGGAAGCACCTGTCTCTCCACCTCCCTTCTCAGACCAAGGACTCTCTCTCATCATCTCTGAGGAATGAGTTCTCTTCCAGGCATCCAGGGGCAAAGCTCTAAGAAAAACTTCGGAAATAGGACATCCAAACCAAGGAGATGGATTCTGGGAGCTCAATAAGAGACAAAGGCAGAGAACACTTGGGAGACTCCCCCTGGTTCACTGAGAAAAGCATTTCCAAAGTAGGTCTGTGGAACCCTTGAGATCACCCAGAACCTTTTACAGGATCCAGGCAGGGCAAGTTCTCCCTGGGACCTGAAAGTCCTCAGTGGACAAGATCCCCCACTCCCTTCCCTACCTGAGCACTTCTTCTTTCCCTTCACACATGAAGCCACCTTGTGTGCAATGAGCACACCTCCAAAGAAAACCGAGCCGGAAATGAGGACCACGGCAAGGATGGAGAACTGAGGAGGTGGCACTGGAAGGGAAGGGAAGGTCAGACCCTGAACCTGAGGCCTCAGTCTGACCTTCTGAAGGTCTCCAGAAGGGCTTCTGATGCCCCTGAGTCAGCCACGTGCCCACATCTCCCTCCTTACCCCATCTCAGAACTCAGGGTGCTATCAGCCCCTCATGCTGCACA
The DNA here is from genome assembly GCF_964194135.1 of Talpa europaea. Lineage (NCBI taxonomy): Eukaryota > Metazoa > Chordata > Mammalia > Eulipotyphla > Talpidae > Talpa > Talpa europaea. The sequence continues at coordinate 14,381 of NW_028167945.1, forward strand.
TGGCACGTGTATCTCTGCTCCTCTCCAGAAGGCACCTCCACAGCCGCCCACTTCTGAAAGGTTCCATCTCCCCCAGGCCTGGTCTCTACCAGCTCTGTCTCCTGGGTCAGGTCCTCCCCACCTCGCTGCCAGGTCAAGGTGATGTCCGTAGGGTAGAAGCCCAGGGCTCAGCAACTCAGGGTGACCTCATGCTCAGAGATGGGGTGATGGGTCACATATGGCGATTGGGGGCCTGAGTGGGAAGAACCGGAAATTTCATGCTTTGTGTTTCCTGCATGGACACTGAAGCAGCCTCATGTGACCATCCTCCAGTGGACAGAACAATATGCTTGGAGGGAGGAAGCACAAACCCCAGAAACCAGCCTGGTCTGGGAGTCCGGGATAGCAGGTGAGAGCCCAGGGAGGGATGCAGGTCTCTAAGCATTTTGTTACTGACTTGGGTGGAGGGTGATGACACAGACAGGCAGGAGTGAGAGCTCCAAAAATGCTCTCTGACCAAAAAACAGGATCTCGAGAGAGAAACTCATTGTCCCTAAGATGGCTGCCGGCCAAAAGTGAAGGGAGATTTCAGGGGTGGTGTCCCTTCTTTCTTAGGAGAAACTGGATTCCTTAACTGTCCTTCAGAAAAAGTAGGAGCCTCTGGGCCAGTCTTCATCCCAGAGCTTGAAAACGTGGCCGACAGCTCCCTCTCTGGCCAGCAGGGGGCGCTTTCTCACCATGATTCCACTTCCCTGCGGGGTGTGCGCCTCAGGGAGACCAAAGCCCCGCTTCCCCTCTTCAGCCCCGCCCTTCAGTAACCCCGTGGTCTCCCGCCCGCACCCGATCTCCCGCCCTGAATAATCCTAAACTTAAATAAAACCTAAAGGGTGCTTTTTCCCTCCATGGTTTCTCTCCGCTCCCGCGAGTAACTTGGCTCCTGGGGCTCCGCCCGCCGCCCGCCGCCCGCCGCCCGCCGCCCGCCGCCCGCCGCCCGCCGCCCGCCGCCCGCCGCCCGCCGCCCGCCGCCCGCCGCCCGCCGCCCGCCGCCCGCCGCCCGCCGCCCGCCGCCCGCCGCCCGGGACCGCGCCGCCTGCCGCTGCCGCGAGCAGACCCCTCCCGACGGCCCTCGCCGCGCGGGCCGGGAGCCTCTCCCCGCTCCGCCTCTGCCGTGGAAAGTGAAGTTTGAAGAGCGGGGAAGAGGGAATCGTGGAAATGAAGAGGAGGATCCACCTAGAGCCAAGGAACCGGACCCCGGCCGCGGTTCGAGAACTTGTCCTGGACAATTGCAAAGCAAATGACGGGAACATTGAGGGCCTGGCAGATGAATCTGTGAACTTAGAGTTCCTCAGTTTGATAAGTGTAGGCTGGATTTCAGTCTCAAATCTCCCCAAACTACCTAAATTGAAAAAGCTTGAGCTGAGTGACAATAGAATCTTCGGCGTTCTGGACATGTTAGCAGAAAAACTTCCAAATCTCAAACATCTTAACTTAAGTGGAAATAAACTGAAAGACACCAGCACCTTGGAACCTTTGAAAAGGTTGGAATGTCTGAAAAGCCTGGATCTGTGTAACTGTGAGGTCACTGACCTGAATGACCACCGAGAGGGTGTTTTCAAGCTTCTGCCTCGGCTGACCTGTCTGGACGGCTGTGACCAAGAGGATGGAGAAGCCTCCGGCTCAGATGCTGAGGTGGATGGTGTGGATGAAGAGGAGGAGGATGGAGAAGGAGAAGATGCAGAGGAGGAGGAAGATGCGGATGGTGAGGAGGAAGAGTGTGTTGATGAAGAGGATGAGGATGAGGATGAAGATGTAGAAGGGGACGAAGACGAGGACGAAGACGAAGTCAGTGGGGAGGAAGGAGATGTTGGACAGGATGGAGAAGCTGATGAAGATGAAGATGACGAGGATGAGGATGAGGATGAAGAGGAGGAAGAGAGCGGAAAAGGAGAAAAAAGAAAGCGGGAAACAGATGATGAAGGAGAAGATGATTAAAACCCAAATAAACTTAAAAAAAAAAAGAGCGAACTGTTCAGTATTGGTTGGACTGCGCATAAGGATTTGGTAGATGTTTAAAAAAAAAACAGGTAGCTGTGACACAAACCCCAGGACACCCACCCACCCAAAGAGCCAAAGAACAGTTCCTGTGACATTCCGCCCTCCATTGAGTCCCTCTTGGAAATCCACCACCAAGCTTGGAGACTTCACCCCAACAAAATTGTAAGCGTTGTTAGGTTTTCGTGTAAGACTTGCTGTAGCGGGGACAGCTGTGATTGGTGAATCACCATCTGTGACTACCAGTTATGCTGAAGTTGTAACAGCATTTTTACTTTCTGTACAACGAAGAAGCTTTGTAAATAAAATCTTAACATTTTGGGCCTGTTTTTTCATGCTTTCATTTTTTAATGAAATTTTTTATATTAGGACATTTTATGTGTCAACTGACAAAAAAAGGTATTTTTAAGAATTCAAGTGAAATAAACACATTACTCTTTGGTTAAAAAAAAAAAAACCTAAAGGGTGAAAGTCCCGCGGGCTCTTCCCTGGTCAAGGGGCCTGGCAGGGGCCACGGCCTCGGGGGTCACGGGGCCCCGAGACTAGGGGCGGGGGTGGGGGGTGGGGGTGGGGCTGGAGCGGTGACCCGCCCAGGCCAGCGCTGCTCCCCGGCCGGGCTCTGGCTGCGGCGGCCGCGCGGGGCCTCCAGGAGCGCTTGGAGCCTCCGCGCCGAGTGTCTGCGGAGCCGCGTCTCCTCGTCCGACCGCCCGCCCAGGGGGCCGCGGCTCCGCGCTCTGGCCCGGGGAGTCGCTGTCGAACCCGAACTGCGTGTCGTCCACGTAGTCCCCCGCGAGGTACCGGGGCTCCCCGAGGCCGGGCGGGACATCACCATTTCTAAAAGCCTCAAAGAGGGGGAGCCTGGGGCCGGGGAGGGGTGAAGCCGGCGGACCCTCCCCCCTGGGCAGGTCCTGAGTCCCGGGGAGATGGGGCAGGGGAGAAAGTGTCCAGGAGGGAGGGAGCTCCAGAGACTGAACATGGGCATCGGGTCCAGAAGGGGCAAGACTCAGGGGGACAAAAGGAGGAGGCAGGGTGGGGGGACAGAAAGGGACCAGGACTGAGGGGGCCACGGGGGTGACAGCGGGGCCTAAGGCAGCAGCTTCCTCTGCAGAAACCTTTTCCCTCCACCCTGCTCTCACCAGCCCAGGTGTCTGTCTGGGTCAGAGCCCTGGAGAGAAGCAGCAGGAGGAGGTTGGGGGCCCCATGACCAGCACTGCTGGGGTCTGGGGAGCTTCTGACTCCAGGCTGGTGGGTGGAGACTTATCTGGGCAGGCAGTGATGCTGACTGGTTCTCTGGGAGCCTCCAGGCACTGGGACTGAGAACTGGGGAAGAGTCACAAGTGTCCAGGGCCCAGCACAGGTGGTGGAGACAGAGTGAGGCTAAGGGGGCAGTGGGGTATCCCCAACAGTAACCTTCCTGCCCTAGACACAGCCCTGGGGCCTCGAACTATGAGAACCAGACTAGGGGACCTGGGGCTTTGCTCTGGCCCCTCCTCTCCTCACCCAAAGCTTGTCACCCTGTCTCCATGACCCAAGCGCTGGGTCTGCGATTCTCAGTCATTTTCCTTCCAGGATCCATGTCCAGTCTTACAAATTAGGGAGGACGCCAAGTATAATCTTGTTTAGGAGGTATCGCCAAGTATAATCTTGTTTAGGAGGTATCCCCGTATTTATCACACTGGGAATAAAACTGAGTTTGATCATGCAGCTGTTTATTTAGAATAATAGTAATAATCCAAGCATGTTAATAGAAAGTGTTCTTAAGAAAAATAACTTATTTCTGAAAATAATCAGGGCAATGGAAAGAATGGATCTTTCACCTGTTTTATGTTTGCAGTTGTCTTTCTTGTCTGTCTCATTTTTTTTTTTTGTCTGTCTCAGAAGACAGTAGGAATTTCATGCTTCCTTCTGCATTTAGCTGTGGTTCTGGTTGAAGACTATGAAAAAATGTCTACAGCCTCACACAAATATGTTGGAGTAGTGTTTTCACATTATTGTGACTATTCCACTTTGATACTAAATTAAATCTATACAGGTGTTATTTTCTCCCAGGTTATTTGCAAAACGAAACCTGAAACTATGTCACTGAATATTTCTTATTCTGTTACATTTCCATAGCCCTCTCTTGCATAAAACTAACTGCAGTTAGTTTTAATGTGTGATTTTTTAAAAGTAATATATTGTTCCACAAGTTATAAAGGTTTTCAATGTTTATTACACCAGAATCAAATTATTTTAAAAAAATCATTTTATTTTTCACTACAAATCCAAAAAGTAAAAGTCTACTGGAAGTTGTCAAGTGATAGGACACAATTTCATGATTCTGTTTTTTTCTGAGCACTTATATTTGGTCAAGGTGAAGTTACTCTCAGTTATCAATTGTCAGTTGATTTTCTTTTTTTTTTTTTTTAAGATTTATTTATTTATTTACACAAGCACTGGGTACAGTCAGAAGTACGGAAAGGTGAGAGAATTCACCAGAGCCAGAGTGGGGAGCAGAACAGGCAGAACAACGAAATACACTGCTGAGGGGAGCAGCGGGCAGCCAGAGAGGTCTGAGTGCCATGTGGGACCCTAGCTGGTGGCCAGGGATCACAGCCCAGCGCACAACAGCTGTGCCACCAAGGGAGGCCCGTGTCAGTTGATTTTCTTAAAGGAGCACACACTCATTTTCAGGACAATGTCTGCTAATTAACCAAATCAAATAACCACAGATTTTGTCATTCATTCCTTCATGTGAAGATGGTATTGCTTACAAAAAAAGAAAAATAGTCTAATTCATCACATGCAAATATTTTCTTGGCACATAATAACTGGGGACGCAGCAGGAGTGTGGTGTGTTCACTTGCGTGTCATCGCATCAGGTGCTGTAAAATGTGGATCGAAGATGATAGAATGATGAAGATAATTTTTAATGCTTCAACCAAGACACTTTGAAATGAAACTGGCTTGGAGTTGTGTTTCTGAGGTAAGTACTTGTGAAGAATAACTGCAGTTAGTAATATAAGCTCCATTTTTAGTAAGTTTTACCTCTCAGCAGATGTCAAAATAGTGAAAAAGTCAATGGTGTCTAAGTGACATTTTGAAAATAGTTTTGACCTCGTGGATCCTGTGACAGGCTCTGGGTGACTTCAAGGATTCCACAACCACACTTTGAGAAATGCTTTTCTCAGTGAACCAGGGAGCATCTCCCAAGTGTTCTCTGCATTTGCCTCCTCTTCACTTCCCAGAATCCTCTCCCTGGCTGGCTCCTGCCTCCCCAAGCTGCCTCCCCTGTAGACACAATGGGGAGCAGAGAGAGGACCCTGGAGACATGGAGCTTGCTCTGTCATGAGAGATGGACACTGAGTAAAGGTGACAAAGACACGGGTAAACCCGACCTGAGCCAAAGGTTGGGAGGAAGGAGCATGTTTATTATGAAAGTAGAGCAGTAGGAGTGCTTCTATCATTTTAAATAATATCAAAAGATGTAAAAAAATAAAAAAAACAGGGCCTCCCTGGTGGCATAAGGTTTAACTCTGAGTGCTATCACTGCTTAGAACTGAGTTTGATCCCTGGCCAGGGAGCAACACACATGGGGCAGCAGACCTCTCCTGTCTCACCCACTCAGCAGTGGATTACAGTGGATCAGCCTATTCTGCTCCCTACTCTGTGTCTGGTGAATCCTCTGCACCGTCTGCACCTCTGGCCTATACCCCAGTTCTTGTATGCATAGATAAATAAAAAATGATTCTTAAAAACAAACAAACAAAAAATTACATGCAACATCCAGTACAAGATCTATCTCAGACCCAGCAAACAGCAGAGGCTGGGGACCCAGTGGTGGTGCAGGTGAAACAAGACACAATGGGGGATTCAGTCAGCTGGAGTCAGGCTTTGTCGTCAAGTGAGTTTGATGGCAAACTAGAGAGGGTCAGTCCACCATCCATCTGCCAGGCCAGAAAGTCTGGGCTGGTCTGCAGCCCCAGCCAGTAGTCAGGCACCACCTGGGAGACTCAAGGGATAGCTTAAACAAGCCCTTTGTTTAATTTTTCTATATCTATATCTAAGTGATATATTTGTCTTTCTCCTTTGAGCTTATTTCCATTAGCTCCATCCATGTTGCCCCAGATGGCATGAGTTTATGTTTTTTGATGAGTAGTATCCTATTATCTATGTACCATCTCTTCTACAGTTTGGCTACTGTAAATAGTGCTGCAGTGATCAGGGGGTGCCTGTTTCCTTTGAAGTAGTGTAAGGTCCTCTGCGGGTGTGCTGGCACCTGCCGCCCTAAAGGGAACCAGATTCTCTGAGAGCACCTGCTTACTGTGCACAGGGGGTTCCAAGAGGTTAGAAGTTCTGCAAACAGAACTTCTTTTTTTTTTTTAATTTTATTTATACAAGCACTGGGTACAGTCAGAAGCGCGGGAGGGTGAGAGAATTCACCAGAGCCAGAGCAGGGAGCAGAACAGGCAGAAGGACTGAAGTACATTGCTGAGGGGAGCAGCGGGTGGCAGGAGAGGACTGTTGTGCCATGTGGGACCCTCACCTGTGGCCAGGATCGAACCGGGCTGCAGAGGCTGCGGGCAGTAGAGGCTGCAAGCAGCTTCCCAGCCCAACACTCAACCACTGCGCCACCAGGGGAGGCCCCCAAGGTGGTTGTTTCTAGAGCCTGAAGTCTCTGTTTCTACTTCTGTTCTTCTTGGTCTTCTACTTCTTCTTGTTCTTCTTGTAGCTCTACATCACCCTCTTCTTCTTCTTCATCTTCTTCTGTTTCTACAGCATTTTCTGCTTTTTCAATTATGTCTTCTTCTTCTGCTTCTTCTCCTTCTTCTTCAGCTTATTCTTCTGTTATTTTTGCTTTTTTGGCTCATTCTTCTGTTATTTCTGCTTTTTCCTCTTATTCTTCTGTTTCTTCTTCTAGTTCTTCTTGTTCTTCTTGTAGTTCTACATGTCCTTCTTCTTCTTCATCTTCTTCTGTTTCTTCTGCACTTTTTGTTTTTTCAATTACTTCTATTTCTTCTGCTTCTTCTTCAGCTGATTCTTCTGTTATTACTGCTTTTTCGGGTTATTCTTCTGTTATTTCTGCTTTTGTGGCTTATTCTTCTGTTATTTCTACTTTTTCGTCTTATTCTTCTGTTTCTACTTCTTGTTCTTCTTGGTCTTCTAGTTCTTCTTGTTCGTCTTGTAGTTCTACATCACCCTCTTCTTCTTCTTCATCTTCTTCTGTTTCTACTGCATTTTCTGCTTTTTCAATTACTTCTTCTTCTTCTGCTTCTTCTGCTTCTTCTTCAGCTTATTCTTCTGTTATTGCTGCTTTTTTGGCTTATTCTTCTGTTATTTCTGCTTTTTCCTCTTATTCTTCTGTTTCTTCTTCTAGTTCTTCTTGTTCTTCTTGTAGTTCTACATGTCCTTCTTCTTCTTCATCTTCTTCTGTTTCTTCTGCACTTTTTGTTTTTTCAATTACTTCTATTTCTTCTGCTTCTTCTTCAGCTGATTCTTCTGTTATTACTGCTTTTTCGGGTTATTCTTCTGTTATTTCTGCTTTTGTGGCTTATTCTTCTGTTATTTCTACTTTTTCGTCTTATTCTTCTGTTTCTACTTCTTGTTCTTCTTGGTCTTCTAGTTCTTCTTGTTCGTCTTGTAGTTCTACATCACCCTCTTCTTCTTCTTCATCTTCTTCTGTTTCTACTGCATTTTCTGCTTTTTCAATTACTTCTTCTTCTTCTGCTTCTTCTGCTTCTTCTTCAGCTTATTCTTCTGTTATTTCTGCTTTTTTGGCTTATTCTTCTGTTTCTACTTATTGTTCTTCTTGTTCTTCTAGTTCTTCTTGTTCTTCTTGTAGTTCTACATCACCCTCTTCTTTTTCTTCATCTTCTTCTGTTTCTACTGTATTTTCTGCTTTTTCAATTACTTCTTCTTCTTCGGCTTCTTGTGCTTCTTCCTCAGCTTAATCTTCTGTTATTTCTGCTTTTTCGGCTTATTTTTCTGTTATTTCTGCTTTTCGGCTTATTCATCTGTTTCTACCTCTTGTTCTTCTTGTTCTTCTACTTCTTCTTGTTCTTCTTGTAGCTCTACATCACCCTCTTCTTCTTCTTCATCTTCTTCTGTTTCTACTGCAGTTTCTATCTTTTCAATTATTTGTTCTTCTTCTGCTTCTTCTTCAGCCTACTCTTCTGTTATTTCTGCTTTTTCGGCTTATTCTTCTGTTATTTCTGCTTCTTCGGCTTATTCTTCTGTTATTTCTACTTTTTCGTATTATTCATCTGTTTCTACTTCTTGTTCTTCTTGTTCTTCTACTTCTTCTTGTACTTCTTGTAGCTCTACATCACCCTCATCTTCTTCTTCATCTTCTTCTGTTTCTACTGCATTTTCTGCCGTTTCAATTACTTCTTCTTCTTCTGGTTCTTCTGGTTCTTCTTCAGCTTATTCTTCTGTTATTTCTGCATTTCCGGCTTATTTTTCTGTTATTTCTACTTTTTCGTCTTATTCTTCTGTTTCTACTTCTTGTTCTTTTACTTCTTCTTGCTCTTCTTGTAGTTCTACATCTCCTTAATCTTCTTCATCTTTTCTGTTTCTTCTTCATTTTTTCCTTTTTCAATTACTTCTTCTTCTGCTGCTTTTTCTGCTTCTTCCTAAGCTGAATCTTCTGTTATTTCTGCTTTTTTGGCTTATTCTTCTGTTATTACTGCTGTTTCGTCTTATTCTTCTGTTATTTCTGCTTTTTCGGATTTTTCTTCTGTTATTTCTGCTTTTTCCTCTCATTATTCTCTTTCTTCTTCTTGTTCTTCTTGTTATTCTAGTTTTTCTTGTTCGTCTTGTAGTCCTACATGTCCATCTTCTTCTTCTTCATCTTCTTCTGTTTCTTCTGCACTTTTTGTTTTTTCAATTACTTCTTTTTCTTTTGCTTCTTCTGCTTCTTCCTTAGCTTAATCTTCAGTTATTTCTGCTTTTTCGGCTTATTCTACTGTTATTTCTGCTTTTTCGGCTTAGTCTTCTGTTATTTGTAATTTTTCGTCTTATTCTTCTGATTCTACCCTTGTTCTTCTTGTTCTTCTAGTTCTTCTTGTTCTTCTTGTAGTTCTACATCACCCTCTTCTCCTTCTTCATCTTCTTATTTTCTACTGCATTTTCTGCTTTTTCAATTAATTTTCTTCTGCTGCTGCTGCTTCTGCTTTTTCTTCAGCCTATTCTCCTGCTATTTCTGCTTTTTCTGCTTATTCTTCTGATTCTACTTCTTGCTCTTCTTGTTCTTCTAGTTCTTCTTGATCTTCTTGTATTTCTATATCTCCTCCTTTTTAATCTTCTTCTGTTTCTTCCACATTTTTTTGCTTTTTCAATTACTTCTGCTTCTTCTGCTTCTTCGTCAGCTTAATCTTCTGGTATTTCTGCTTTTTTGGCTTATTCTTTTGTTATTTCTGCTTTTTCCTCTTATTCTTCTGTTATTTCTGCTTTTTCAGCTTATTCTTCTGTTATTTTTGCTTTTTCGTCTTATTCTTCCTATTCTACTTCTTGCTCTTCTTGTTCATCTAGTTCTTCTTGTTCTTCTTGTAGTTCTACATCTCCTTCTTCTTCTTCTTCATCTTCTTCTGCTTCTTGTGCATTTTTTGCCCTTTCAATTACTTCTTCTTCTACTTTTTCTGCTTCTTCCTAAGCTGAATCTTCTGTTATTTCTGCTTTTTTGGCTTCTTCTTCTGTTATTTCTTCTGTTTCATCTTATTCTTCTGTTATATCTGCTTTTTCTGGCTTATTCTTCAGTTATTTCTACTTTCTCGTATTATTCTTCTGTTTCTACTTCTTCTTCTTCTTGTTCTTCTAGTTCTTCCTGTTCTTCTTTTAGTTCAACATCACCCTCATCTTCTTCTTCATCTTCTTCTGTTTCTACTGCATTTTCTGCTTTTTCAATTACATCTTCTTCTTCTGCTTCTTCTTCAGCTTATTCTTCTGTTATTACTGCTTTTTCGGCTTATTCTTCTGTTATTTCTGATTTTTCCTCATATTCTTCTCTTTCTTCTTCTTGTTCTTCTAGTTCTTCTTGTTCTTCTTGTAGTTCTACATCTCCTTCTTCTTCTTCTTCATCTTTTCTGTTTCTTCTTCATTTTTTCCTTTTTCAATTACTACTTCTTCTTCTGCTTTTTCTGCTTCTTCCTAAGCTGAATCTTCTGTTATTTCTGCTCTTTTGGCTTATTCTTCTGTTATTACTGCTGTTTCATCTTATTCTTCTGTTATTTCCGCTTTTTCGGATTATTCTTCTGTTATATCTGCTTTTTCCTCTCATTCTTCTCTTTCTTCTTCTTGTTCTTCTTGTTATTCTAGTTCTTCTTGTTCGTCTTGTAGTCCTACATGTCCTTCTTCTTCTTCTTCATCTTCTTCTGTTTCTTCTGCACTTTTTGTTTTTTCAATTACTTCTTCTTCTTCTGCTTCTTCTGCTTCTTCCTCAGCTTAATCTTCTATTATTTTCTGCTTTTTCGGCTTATTCTTCTGTTATTTCTGCTGTTTCGGCCTATTCTCCTGTTATTTCTGCCTTTTCGGTTTACTCTTCTGTTATTTCTGCTTTTTCCACTGATTCTTATGTTTCTTCTTCTTGTCATTCTTGTTCTTCTAGTTCTTTTTGTTCTTCTTGTAGTTCTCATGTCCTTCTTCTTCTTATTCATCTTCTTCTGTTTCTTCTGCACTTTTTGTTTTTTCAATTACTTCTTCTTCTTCTGCTTGTTCTTCTTCAGCTGATTCTTCTGTTATTTCTGCTTTTTCAGCTTATTCTTCTATTATTTCTACTTTTTTGTCTTATTCTTCTGTTTCTACTTCTTTTTCTTCCTGTTTTTTTACTTCTTCTTGTTATTCTTGTAGTTCTACATCTCCTTCTTCTTCTTCTTCTTCTTCTTCATCTTTTCTGTTTCTTCTTCATTTTTTTCTTTTTCAATTACTTCTTCTTCTGCTTTTTCTGCTTCTTCCTAAGCTGAATCTTCTGTTATTTCTGCTTTTTTGGCTTATTCTTCTTTATTACTGCTGTTTCGTCTTATTCTTCTGTTATTTCCGCTTTTTTGGATTATTCTTCTGTTATTTCTGCTTTTCCCTCTCAATCTTGTCTTTCTTCTTCTTGTTCTTCTTGTTATTCTAGTCCTTCTTGTTCGTCTTGTAGTCCTACATGTCCTTCTTATTCTTCTTCATCTTCTTCTGTTTCTTCCGCATTTTTTGCTTTTTCAATTACTTCTTCTTCTTCTGCTTCTTCTTCAGCTTAATCTTCTGTTATTTCTGCTTTTTCGGCTTATTCTTCTGTCATTTCTGCTTTTGCGGCTTATTCTTCTGTTATTTCTACTTTTTCGTCTTATTATTCTGTTTCTACTTCTTGTTCTTCTTGTTCTTCTAGTTCTTCTTGTTCGTCTTGTAGTTCTACATCACCGTCTTCTTCTTCTTCATCTTCTTCTGTTTCTACTGCATTTTCTGGTTTTTCAATTACTTCTTCTGCTTCTTTAGCTTATTCTTCTGTTATTTCTGCTTTTTCTGCTTATTCTTCTGTTATTTCTGCTTTTTCCTCTCAATCTTGTCTTTCTTCTTCTTGTTCTTCTTGTTATTCTAGTTCTTCTTGTTCGTCTTGTAGTCCTACATGTCCTTCTTCTTCTTCTTCATCTTCTTCTGTTTCTTCTGCACTTTTTTATTTCAATTAATTCTTCTTCTGCTTGTTCTGCTTCTTCTTAAGCTGATTCTTCTGTTATTTCTGCTTTTTCGGCTTATTCTTCTGTTATTTCTGCTTTTTCGGGGGGAATGAGACAGGGCAAGGAGGGTTATTAGGCAGTTTCAGGGACAGTGCAGGAGGGGACCTCTGAAGAATTTGGGGAGGCTTCAGAGATAAGGACAACCCAGGGAAAGTAACTCATTCCACTAGGAAAAACAAACATCCCAAGACCAAGGACAACATTGTTAATGCTAGTCCTGGTTTCCTTCAGATGGTAAAGGGAGGCGGAGATTGGAGAAATGGAAAATGGTTTAATTTATGGACACATTAGAAGGGCAGCTGTTTAACTTCAATGCAGGGATGCCCATCCAGAAGACTGGGCCATAAATTTAAAGATGCAACAAATGGGGAAAGAAAAAGCTGTTAGATAAGGAAGGTGAGGATCCCCACTCAGTAGCAAATTAAGTGAGACAGTCGAGAACTAACCAATCACAAAGAGACTGGTAGAGCTTTAGAATAATGAGGGAAAGAGGGTATATATTCCCTGAGACACGACTCCACTTTGGCTTCCTTGCCCCTCCCAGGCCTGGTTCCCTGGCCTGGGAGTCCCACTTTATTTCTGCTCTTTTTCTCCTCAATAAACTTTTTCTTTCTATAAACAAATCTGCCTCTTCTCGCTTGCTTGCCTGAGCGTCTGCGAAGTTCCTGCTGCGGCTTCGTGAGACACCAACCCGTGGGGTTCTAGTGGCTGGGGCTCAGCGCTGCCCTGCAGCCTGGGATCCGTTCCTGGCTGGGAGACTAGGCCTGACAATTCCGGTATCACCTCCACACCTGGCAGTGGTGGGCCAGTCCCTCCAGCCCCGGGTACACTTCCACCGGCGGTCTTGGGTTTGGCGGCTGAGGACTGAAGAGGCCCGCACTCATCAACTCCGATAAACTTCAAGGAGCCCAGGGTACCGGTCAAGGTAGCAGGTGAGTCCATCTCCTTTCTGGTTGACACGGGGGCTACCTTCTCTGTCCTCCCCTCCTAATCTGGTCAAGTTTATCCTTCTCAGGTCCCGGTTACGGGTGCTGACAGCCTTCCTTCTCAGCCCAGGACCACTGGTCCACTCTTTCCTAGTCATGCCTTCTTGCCCCACACCACTCCTGGGTCGCGACGTCCTCACCAAACTCGTTGCTGCTCATGGTTCCAACACCCTAGCGCTGCTCTCATCCTCCCACTGCTCCAAACATCTCCTGATCCTCCTCAGGACTCCCCGCTGTCTCCTCCCACTGTCAACCCCCTGGTCTGCAATATGTCTATCCTGATTGTTGCCACCCATTGTACCCCAGTCCTCATTCGCCTTAAGGATCCCTCTTTTCCCTCTCACCCCCCGTTTCCAATCTCCCTCACTCACTGTCAGGGTCTCAAACCATCATCCAACGACTCCTGGGAAAGGGAGTTCTTACTCCTATCAACCCGCCCTGTAATACTCCCATCCTCCCCGTTAAAAAAGCCTGATGGTTCTTACTGCCCAGTGTGAGACCTTCACCTCATTAACGAGGTGGTGGTGCCTATCCATCCCATAGTGCCAACCCCTACACCCTTCTATCTCATGTACCATCTTCTACCACACGCTTCTCTGTACTTGACCTCAAAAGTGCCCTTTTTTTTTTTTTTACCATCCCTCTGGATCCTCAATGTTATTTTCTATTTGCTTTTACTTGGGAAGATCCGGACACACACACCTCCCAGCAACTGGCCTGGACAGTCCTGCCTCAGGGGTTCCGGGACAGCCCTCACTTGTTTGGTCAGGCATGAGCTAGTGATCTCTCCTCATGTAATACACCACCCAGCACTCTCCTCCAGGATGTTGCTGGCCTCCTCCTCTACAGACCTTTTCCGCCACGTTCTCAGCAACACACTGCACAACTCCTCACCTTCTTGTGCTCCAAAGGAAACCGTGTCTCCCCATCCAAAGCCCAACTTTCAGTTCCCACAGCCGTCTATCTGGGTCTTCAACCAACTCCTTCCTCCAAACAGCTGACGGTGGACCGCACACAGGCCATCTGGGATCTTCCCTCCCCTGAATCGGCAGAACAAATTCTTTCCTTCCTAGGTTCAGTCGGATTCTTCCATCTTGGATCCCTAATTTTGCTTCCCTAGCCAAGCCACTGTACGACACAGCAAAAGCCTCGCCCAAAGGACGTCTCCAATCCCCCGGGGAGGTCCGCAGGGCCTTCCTTTTACTCACACATATCCTCCTTAGGGCACCTGCCCTTGGCCTTCCTCATCCAGAAAAGCCTTTCCTCCTGTGCACAGACGAACGTCGGGGTATGGCGGCAGGCGGCCTTTCCCGGCCTCTGGGCCCAGCCCTGCGTCCTGTCGCTTATCTCTCCAAGCAGATGGATCCCACCGTCAGGGGCTGGCAACCCTGCCTTAGAGCCCTGGTGGCGGCAGCTCTACTCACCCGGGAACCCCTGAAACTTACTCTGGGAAGACCTGTCCAAGCACATTCCTCGCACCGCCTTCAGGCCCTCCTGTCTCCCCGCCCGCTCTCCACTCTCACTCTTGCCCGCTCACAGGACTTCCATGTGCCCTTTATCAAAAACCCTCTGGCGAGTCTTATTCAGTCTAATTCTCTCAACCCAGCCACTCTTCTACCTGTCTCTGGCCCCTCTTCCGTCACCCATTCATGTCCTGAAATCCTGGGGAAAAAAAATGCAAACCTCCAGACTGGGTTTAACTGACTCCCCTTTGTCAGATGCCTACTGTGTGTGTAGACTGGTGGCTCTTGCGTAAATGCGCGAGGTCAGGGAGGGCTGCCTAGGCCATTGTTACCTTCGATCAGGTACTTGAGGCAGGAAAGCTGCCCAGAGAAACCACCTTCCAAAAGGCAGAACTCATAGTGTTAGGGGGGAAAAGGATGTCCCAAAGCAGCATTTAACCAGGACCCTTACCCTCAGCAACCATAAGAAAGTCAACATCTATACGGGTTCAAAATATGCCTTCCTTATGGCTCACAGTCATGCTGCAATTTTGCAGGAAAGAGGGTTCCTCTCCACCAAGGGGTCACCCATCATGAACGCTAAACTTATACTTAAGCTTTTAGCAGCCTTGCAGCTCACCAGCTGCGTGGACACTTACCCGGACAGGATTGGCAGGTTGATTTTACTCACCTCCCTACTCACAAAAAGGTTAAATATCTGCTAACAATGGTTGATACAGTGACAGGTTGGGTCGAGGTCTTCCTGCAGCTAGAGAAATGGCTCAGGTGGTAACCGAGGCCCTTCTTAACCACATTATCCCACGCTTTGGCCTCCCCACCTCTCTCCAATCTCACAATGGTCCAGCTTTTATCTCAAAGATTACTCAGCAGGTCTCCGTGGCTCTGGGTATCACCTGGAAGCTTCACATTCCCCACCACCCACAATCCTCAGGGAAAGTGGAGCGCACCAATGGGCTAATCAAGGATTACCTGACTAAACTCTCATTAGAGCTCCGCAGCTGCTCTGGGATCACTCAGACCGGTACTTAGTCAGTCCTGCCTTGAATCTCGACCTTCTCAACTGACCGTCACCACCACTGCATCCGGGAGACCAAGTCCTGCTCAAATCACTTCAGCCAAAGCCACTGCAGCCTCCATGGACCAGTCATTCTCCCCTTGCCTACAGCAGTTAACACTTCTGGGACATCCCTCCTGGCACCATCTCTCTCGGGTCAAACGTGCCCCCGAAGACAAACAGTATGCATGTCGTAACCTGGGTCCTACTAGGATGCGCATTTCTTGTCAAAATCTCCCCTAGCTCAGAGTCTGTGCGTGGAAATTCAAAGTTAGGGAGACCTTTGTCTCAGGATCCACTGAGAATACCTACTTGGAGGGTACTTCGGAGTGCCCACAGGCCGGATGCATAGCACCCATCACTCTCATCCTAACTCTTTCGTTGATTACTAACCCTATGAACACCTTGTTTTGTTTCTTTTACCATCAAACCTTAAATCACTGCAAAAATAACTACCAAGAATATGGGGGGGTGCCCTTACCCGTCATGTACAGTGCACCTTCCAGACAAAGGCCGAATGTTCTCTCCGGTCCATCATAATATGGGTTTCAATACAAATCAAGTTAATTATGCTATTTCAGATCCTTGAGACCAACATTGGGTACAGGGAGTTCAAGCCACAGGGTACACTGGCTGGCATTCCTACCCAGTGGCAACATTGTCCCATTTCAAGGGAATATGTCCCGACACAAAATGCCACAGTACATCTCCCAGGACATCCTCCATTCAGAGCAAGTCCTACAAAATCAGCTAACATCATCAGAAAAGACTGAGACACCCTCAACCTGGGTTCTATAATCCAAAATGTTATAACCTTCCTAAATAACTCTTTTGGGACTAATACCTCCTCTTGTTTCCTCTGTGCTTCCCTTCAGAGGCCTCTACTGGTGGCAGCTCCAATTAATCTCAACACCACTACGACCAAGATAACGGAATGCTTCTTGCCAGACTCCCCAACTCTCAGTCCCCCTATGGGACTCCAATCACAGCTACCCCTGCTAGCAAACTGATGCCCTTGTCGGCTTTCATTCCTGCACTTCTAACATTTCAGTTAAAGGATAGATACCTCCTTAGAAAAAGCCTCTGTGTCTTTAGCATCATCACAAAGACAGCTCCCCTCCCTGGCACAGGCCGCTCTCCAAAACCGGCGGGCTCTGGACCTGTTAACATCTGATAGGGGGGGCACCTGCCTGTTTCTCAGGGAAGAATGTTGTTACTATATCAGTGAGTCGGGGATTGTAGAACAAAATGTAAAAGTCTTAATGAAACTATGCAAAGACCTGGAAAGGGAAAGCGGGGGCTCCAACTCTCCGCTGACATGGTTTCAAAATCCTATAGTGTCATGGCTCCTCCAACTCTTGGGGCCAATATTAATAATAACCTTGCTTTTTCTTTTCGCTCCTTGCCTCCCAAAATTCACACAGGCTCACATTCGGGAAATGTGTCCTACCACCTTTAACCAACTCTTTCTCCACCCATATTCTCGCATCCCTGCAGAAGACCCTCATAACCAGGCCTGAGCCACCCCCTTGGTCTTCACCCCCTTCCAGCAGAAAATAGCCAAAGAAAGAAACTTCGCCCTTTTTCCTGTCAACAAAAGGCTGGTATGAAAGGTCCATGCAGGAGGCCTGAATGCTAAAACCCACCAGGAAGCCCACCTGGGAACAGGAATGTGGAAGCCTGCCTAGAGGATTCAGATAATGAACCTCCCCCGCCCTACAAATCTTTTCCGTGTCCTACAAATCCAGTCTCCCACATGACCTCTCCTCACCCTATATAAGCCTTCTTTCCCCTGACAACGTGCGTGCGTGGCTTCACAGACCCCCACTTTGGCTCCCTGAGGTCCGCCCAGGGCGCAATAAATTTTCCCTTCCTTAGAGAAATTTAGCCTGACTCTCCTTTTCTTTACCGCGCCAAACCTTTCAACTAACTACATGTTAAATAGATACAGTGTTGATTACACTGGGATCAATGCAGGAAGACTTGTTGCCCCAGCCAGACAATACACTGGCAAGTCAAAGGACCTCACACAGTGGGGCTGAAGATCTAACATCCCTTTATTTTTTGTTCTTGGTCATAAAGAGAGACAAAACTTCCCAAAAAGTACATTAGGCAATAAATTATATGCATCAGTATACTGCAAATAAACGGCACAGAAAATTATCTGTTTAGAAATTAGTTACTAAACAATTCGGCCCACTTGACAATGGGAGACAATTTATTGTATATATCTGACAAGCAATCCAGCACAACAATTATAGTAAATCCTTCTTTTGCTTTTTTAGAAGTTTTCTTTTTTTTAAGAGGTTTCTGGGCCTCCCTGGTGGCGCAGCGGTTGAGCGCTGGGTTGCGAAGCTGCCGGCGACCTCTGCGGCGCCGGTTCGATCCCCGGCTGCTCCCCGGCCACCTGAGGAGGGTCCCACATGGCGCGCAGACCTCTCCTGCCACCCACTGCTCCCCTCAGCAGTGTGCTTCGGTCTTTCTGCCTGCTCTGCTCCCCGCTCTGTCTCTGGTGAATTCTCTCACCCTCCCGCGCTTCTGACTGTACCCAGTGCATGTATAAACAAAAAAACAAACAAACAAACAAACAAATAAATAAAACATGCCTCTATAAAAAAAAAAAAGAGGTTTCTTAGGAAAGTCTTTAAATGAAGTTAACTGTGTTAAGGAGTTTGTAGGTAGAAAAAGTTCTGATAGCTGAGTAGCATCTGGTCTCCAGCTGAAGGCCATATGAATAGAAGAGTCTTTTGATGCTTAGACTTTAGCTGATAGGGGTGTACTGGCGGCTATCCACTGTCTTAGGTAATTGTCTAGCTGAAATAATAAGTTTTAGTGTTAGGTTTCGTTTTTTATGTATTAACCTTAAAGGCTACCATCTGGTTGAGACCCGTAGGAGCCAGTAGTCCATGGGAATAAAATACATTAATAGTTTCTGCTTTGCACATAACGATGTATTTTTTCTGCTTGCTAAAAATGAATAAAGACCTGCTGAGTCTCTCGGCAGAATATACTTGCACCCCATCCTGTATCAGTGTCTCCTTAATCCCCTTCCCTTCAGCCCCTAACGTGTCGCCTAGGCCGTCTCATCCTTTCAGGAACCCCTGACACGACATTTTGCCGGAGGCTGGTCCCTGGCAAGTGGTGCCCAAAGCAGGGACTTGAAAGGTAAGATTTCTTTCCCGTGTGGGGAAGGCTAGGTTCTGCTCCATAGGGTAGGGAGCATACTCCTCTGTAGAGAAAGCAGGGTTGGGGGAGCAGTAGTTCAGAACCGTAATAAGGCTAGTGGATGTCTTAGTACGTGATAAGGTGAGTGGGTGTCTTATCGTTGAGAAGCCATTGGGCCATATTGAGTCAAGGGAAAGAGGACTCTTTATTGATATAATTAAGTATATTTCTTAAGAGAGGCCTTAAGACCGCTCATGCGCAATTGGCTAGTTTCCTAAATTTTGTTGAAATGTGTTGTCCTTGGTTTCCAAGGGACGGTACTCTGGATGTAAGAACTTGGGCCAGAGTGAGAGAGGAAATAACAACCTGTTATACTCTCCATGGACCTGAAAAGGTCCCCATAGATGCCTTTTCACTGTGGGGGCTGCTACAGGATATGCTAGATCAAGGGTCTGAATTAGAAAAATAATTAAAAAATTCAGAGAATTACCGCTGCCTGCACCTGGTATTTCTTTATCCTTAGAGGACATCAAAGAGTCCTTGGCTAACAGCTCGGTATTAACAAAACTATTGCCTGAAAAAATAGATCACTTTAGCCAGGCTGGAGGCAAAGTGAGAAATGCAAAAGTAAAAGAGAAACTGGCCGGCAGTATTGGAGAAAGTGATCAGGATTCTTCGATGATAGAATTGATTTTCAAAAGCCAAAAGTTAATTCTAGAGCCAATACTGACCTCTTTGCAAAGGCATCGGCTCCCAATTATGAGACCATTCCAAAATCCAACCCAAATTTCCAGCCTGGACTTGGCTAAAATTGTTAAGAGATAAAAATAAAAATTGCTGCAGGGGGCCTTGATGCCCCAGCCAGATAAGACACTGGCAAGCAGCTAAGTCAAAGGGCCTCACCCCAAAGCTGAAGAGCCTCACACCATGGGGCTGAAGCTTCCTTGTGCCTCACACCCTGGGGCTGAAGATCTAACATTCCTTCATTTTTGTTCTTGGTCATTAAGAGAGACAAAATTTCTCAAAAAGTACATTAGGCAATAAATTATATGCATCAGTATACTGCAAATAAATGGCACGGAAAATTATCTGTTTAGAAATTAGTTATTAAACAATTTGGCCCACTTGACAATGGGAGACAATTTATTGCATGTATCTGACAAGCAAACCAGCACAACTATTATAGTAAATCCTTCTTTTGCTTTTTTAGACATTCCTTTTTATTTAGAAGTTTCTTAGATAAATTTTTAAATAAAGTTAACTGTGTTAAGAAGTTTGTAGGTAGAAAAAGTTCTGATAGCTGAGTAGCATCTGGTCTCCAGCTGAAGGCCATATGAATAGAAGAGTCTTTTGATACTTAGGCTTTAGCTGATAGGGGTGTACTGGTGGCTATCAACTGTCTTAGGTAATTGTCTAGCTGAAATAATAAGTTTTACTGTTAGGTTTAGTTTTTTATCTATTAACCTTGAAGGCTACCATCTAGCTGAGACCCGTAGGAGCCAGGAGTCCATGGGAATATAATACACTAATTGTTTCTGCTTTGCACATGATGATGTAACTTTTTTGATTACTAAAAATGAATAAATAAAGACCTGCTGAGTCTCTCGGCAGAAGATACTTGCACCTCATCCAGTGTCAGTGTCTCCTCACTACCTAATCCCCTTCCCTTTAGCCCCTAACATGTCGCCTAGGCCATCTCATCCTTTCAGGAACTCCTGACATGACATTTTGCTGAGGCTGGTCCCCGGCATCCTCTAACTATTGAACACTTGAAATGTGGCTCATGAGCTGAGATGTTGCATATTTTACTATATATCATTTAAAATTAAAATGCCCATATGTGGCTAGTAGCTACCATATTGACGGTGCATATCTAGAATGTTCTTAGCTTTCAGTATTTGCCCCCCAATACTTTGTTGTATAATAAAATAGTATAATAAAATACAATGTATAATAAAATTACCCTCATGTGGAAATCATGGATTTTTCTACATGGGTTTTAGGTATATCCTTAAAATATGGCATGTCCAAATAGTTTGATTAACATGTATTTTAACAACAGATGGAGAGTTAAGAGCCCAAATCTGAATACAAACTCTGTCAAATCCATGGCTGATGACTGAACTGTGCTGAGGTGTGGGACACTCAAGAGAAAATGTCGGAAAACCAGAAAGAACTTAAGAGGGTGTTCTACCCTTGAGTGACAGACTCATCCTGGTGCAATCTGTGAGTCTGCACCTATGACTGATGACTTCCCCAATCCACACAAGCTCAGAGAGCCAACAAAAATCTTACTGACTTGAGGAATCAAACATCAGATTTGGTGGCAGCATTTGGATACACCAGGTACAAGGTAACCAACAAGTGAGTGAATGCCAACATCTGGGTAGACACTCTCCAAAACCTTGGTTGACCATTGAATCACATGGAGACAAGTCAAACCCTTCAAGACCCAGCATGAAAATGCAGCAAGTGGAGACTGAAGCAACAGAGCAGGGGCCCAGCTTTGCACACCACAGGGGCAGATTTCGCCTGGTTCTGGAAAATGTCCAACTTCAGTGGGGACAAAAAGGAACCCCCAGAAAAATAAGAGTCCAGATGTGTTAAATCTTATATCTTTCATGTATTTAGAATTAAATCTGCTTTCTCCATGGTGCTTGTTTGACTAAAGCCTGACTACTCTCTACAAGGTATTGGCATGATTTTCTTTCTTTGACAAAAGGATATAAATATTTAGTGGCCAGATGATGCAGGGTAGAAGTTTTTCGAATGTCCACAGGTTTTTTTTTTTTAATACACTCAAGAGGTCAAGACCAATTCCCCTCCTGCGAGTCCCTGGATTTGCTGGCTCCCTGCTCATGGAGGAGGCTGGGGTGCCTGCACCAATTCACAATGAGGCTCAAAAGGCATCAGGATCTCCTGCTTGATCTCTCCTGCTCCTCTCTGGGGGGAAGACATTTGCCGCGCTGTGTGGGCACTTAGATAAGGAGATGCTCACATGGGGAGGAACTGAAGCTTTTTTCCAGCAGCCACGTGCATGAGCCTCTATATAGATCCTTCCATGTCCGCCAAGCCTTTTCTTCAGTGTAACATTGTGATTGCATAATGTGAGGCCCCAAGCTGGAACCACCACTGGGGCAGAGGCCAGAGGTGTGGAGGGTGAGAGGATGCACCAGAGACAGAGTAGGGTACAGAACAGGCAGATTAACTGAAATAAACTGCTGAGGGGAGCAGCAGTCGAGTCAGGAGAGGTCTGCTGTGCCATGTGGGTAGCTCCCTGCCCGGGGATTGAACTTGTGCTGCAGAGGCTGTGGACAGCTTCACAGGTCATGTCTTAACCCCTTGCACCACCACGGAGGCCCATAAATAAATAAATCTTAGACAACAACAAAAGAAGTCTTGGAGAAAGAAGTTATGAGTGTGGAAGCCCTGGGCTTGGGTCCTAGATCTGTGTCATGCTAAATATGGGAATGTTGCCACTCTCACCTGTAAAATGGGACTAATATAGTCTTGGTTGTTTGCCTCACACAGGTGATAAGAGGATTAAGCTTAAACTTACAGTACTGTAGAAATGAACTATATATTGCTTACAAGAGATGAAGTTTCAATATAAAGACACATTGAAGGTAAATTGATGGAAAAAAGATAAGCTATGAAGATAGACATCACAAGGAGATTGGAGTGGTTCTATTAAAATCAGCCATAAAAGATTTCATAATAGAATTCATTGGCAGAAATAGAGAACTCCCTCATGATGATAAAATCTAATAGAGTGAGAAACTACAGAGTACAGATAGAAAGGAGACACGGTTGCCTGGCTGGGGTATGGAGAGAGGATCAAATATAAAGGTGCAGCTATTGACAAGGGATAAAATATGGAAACAAACTGAATGCCCAAAACCAGATGTCTGGATCAAGAAGATGTGCTATATATACACAAGGGAATACTATTTAGCAATCAAAAAAGATAAAGATGCCATTTACAGTAACATAGATGGAGCTGGAAGGGATTATGCTCAGTGAAATAAGTCAGAAGGAAAAGGAAAAATATTGGGTGGTTTCACTTAGAGGAGAAACATAAGGAAACCATACAAGGGATTGGGGGAAAAAGACAAAAGTAGCAGCAAACTATACATTGGAGACATTCATCTGGGGAGAGGGAGGGAAAGCGATCAAAATGGGAGGGAAGAGCAGCAGAGTCTGTGGTGATGCTCCAGGGTGTCCTGGTGGAGGCACTTTCATGGGGACAACACCTGAGAGCAGAAATCAAACATTGTATAAAAATGAAGACCAATGTAAAATATATAAATAAATAAATTTAAAAAAACAAATATAAAGGTGCAGGAGACATTTTAGGATGAGGGGGCTGTGCTGTCTGTGCTCTATGGTAGTTCCAGGATTCTATTTATTTAGAATATTTATTTATCTGTCTATTTATTCTATTATTTATATTTACTTAACTGTCCATCTAAAATTGGTAAATTTTGTTTCATGTCAAGATCTTAAGAAATAAAAGCAGGGAGAAAGAAGACAAAGAAAATACACTAGAGTTAATTAAAAAGATAATTCATTGCTAGGAGTTCAGTCCCAAGGAATGTTAAAGGATTTCTTCCAGGCCTCGGGAAGTGACAGTAGATGATAATTCACACATTAGAGCAATAACTAGCAACAGAGACACGCAGAATACTCTTTTTTTTGATGCTTGTCTTAACTTATTGAACAGATATGACTGTTTACATTTTTTGTTTTATACTTTTATTTGGCTTATGTTTATTTTGGTTTAATATATATATTACATTAATAACATCAAGGTGGTTAAATAAAACTCTAGTGCTGTAAATTTCCTATATGTTATGGAATGTAGTTCAATTAAGTAGATTTTGAAAAATGAAAGATAGATTTAAGTATTTACAACAATAAAAAGTACTGAAATAAATATATCTAAAGCACATGAAGAATTAATTTCACAGAAAAATATTTGCTTGAATCAAAGAAAGGTAGAAAATGATGAAATGGAATGAAAAAGATGTGAGACAATGAAAAAATAAACATCAAAAGGATAGACTCAAATCTAACCATATCAAATGCCGGATGGTCTCACTCATAGCAGGAATTTAGAAAATCTAAATAAGGAAGCAGGAAAAAGACTAATTATAATAAAGTAAATATCAAAATCAACAAGCAACTATAAACCAGAGACACGGGGGGGGGGGAGGAGTGGGTTGGGGGGAGGAGTGGGTTGGGGGGAGGAATGGGAGGAGGGATTAGGGTCCAAATAAGGGGGGTGGGAATATAACCAAGACTGAAATGCATACATTGTGCAACAATGAAAAATGATGTAAAAAATATATACAATAAAATAATAATAACAAATAAATAAATAAGGCACTGCGGGCACCCTGAGAGGCGGCCCCCTGGGCGCGCAGCTTAGTGACCTGAGAGGTTTGGGTCTGGGCTGCCGGCCAGGAGGGCGCGCGATGCGGTTGGGCTCAGGGACCTTCGCTGCCGGCCTCAGCCTCCTAGTGATCCAGGTGCGGGGGGGGCACGCTGTTCCTTCGGGGCTTCTTCCCGCCCCCACTCCCAGGACCAAGCACCACCGAGTAGAGCCCCCGGTGCCCAAACCTGCGGCCAGAGCAGCTTCCAACTGGACCAAGCTCCCACCGCCCGTCTTCAATAAAGTTGTTATTATACTGAAAAAAAAAAAATAACTAAATTTCAATCAAAACCCTGTGATTCCCAGATTGGATAATATCAAGGAGATTTGTATTCTATGAGTGCTAGAAAGACTTTCTATACAAACAAATACAGGTTAAAAGTGAAAGGGTGAAAGGATATGCCAAGGAAATAGAAAGTAGAACCACAAACCTTTACTGTCATTGCAGGAGTTGGCAGGAGCGAGGCCTGAGGGACCCAGACAGCAGGTCCCTGCCTCTCTGTCCAGGAGGGAGGGGGAGAGAGAGTGTGGGGGGCACAGTGGATCTGGGGAGGGACTCTGGGTGCTGGGGGGGGGAGGGGGTGGTGTGGTCACTACCTCTGAAGAGATGGGAGCCTGTTCCCTACATGAATTGTAAATCACCGTGACTGCGATTTGAAAAACAGCCCTCAGCAAAGGGACAGGGAGTGGAAGAGAAAATTACCTGCTTTGGTAACACAGATCCGAAGAGATGTGAGATTATTCCCCTAAATCACACACAGTACTGTAAATCAGTGTTGCTTCAGTTAAAAAAATTAAAGTAGCCCTCAGGAAAGGCACAGGGAGCCGAAGGGAAAAGCATCTGCTTTGCGGTCTCCAGGGTGTGGTCATCAAGGGGCTGCAGAGAGAGGCTGTGGGGAGAGAAGATGGCGCCTCAGACACGGGGCAGCTCCAGAGCCTCTTCACCCCTCCTCCACTCCCCCCACCCCAGCCTGGTGCCAGGGCTGCTCACAGGCCATCTCACCCCGTCCCCCAGTGATGCTCAGCCCCAGCTCACCCTCTCAGCCTGAGGCACACACACCCAGCCTCTCCCCTGGCTGCCAGACTAGGACAGCGCCGCAGCCCCGTGTGGCCACGGGGCTGAGGGCAGAGGGCGAGAACCCTTAGGTCTCCCCAGGTTCTCCTAGAGCTCCCAGAGGGACAGGGCTGTGCACAGGAGGGGGAGCCACATACAGCTTCAGGTTGTGTCTGACCTGTTTCCTCAAATACATGTTGACGTGATGATCCCTCTCCACTAATAACCATAGAGTTTGTTTTAGGGAGGAGCAGGTCTCCAGGCCATAACAGCTGGGTCCCAGGACCAGAGGGGCCCCACAAACATACCAGGTCTCCTCAGTGTCCTGGGATGAAATCTTGACCCAGAGTCTCTTGTTTCTCTGCTGACTCCAGGGTTGAAGCTCCTTCCCCAGGGAATCAACTCTAAACTTTTCACCCCAGGATGTGTTTTTGTGTTCCCTGGATCATACCAAAAGCGTGGAATTGCTGGATTATATGGTATATTATTTTTATTGTTTTAAGAAACCTCAACAGTTTTTTTCATAGGATCTAGAACAGTCCACGTTCATTAGGGTTATTCTTTTCAATAAACATTATCATTTTCGGATTGTTTGCAATTTATGGAAAACTTGTAAAATTGGCACAGAGTTCCTGACGTTCCCACACAAATTTCCCCTGTTGTTAACATCTTATATCACTACCTTACTGCACAGCTAGTGAGGCAATATTGATTTGTTATTCATAAACTCCATGCTTCATTTGTGTGTCATTAGTTTTTCCTTGTTCTGTCCCAGGATCCCATCCTGACACCACAGTAAGTAAAACCGAGCATGTTTCCTAAGGCTGCTCTGACTGAGTCAGTGTTTTGCAACCAGCCCAGGCCGGCAAGTTCATTGTTGGTTCTCACCAAGGAAAAGATAATTTTGGAGGCTTTAGTAGATGTACACAGGCCTTTAATGCTGCATCACGGACACGCCATCTTCCTCTCCCAGTGTTTCTCTGTGTCCTGTCTCTGGAGTCCGTCTCATGTTGTCTCACCCCAGAGAGGTCGCTCATAGCTGTCATCTTGCCTCAGCGTGACTCTGCCCTTTATCCCTGGCCTCTCAGCACAGCTGCCCACACTTCCACAGGTGCCCCTGCTGCCTGGGCCAGGTGTCCATGAACATGGGCATGCCCTGGGGCCCCTGGACATCCAGGAGATCCAGTGGTGCAAGACAAGGCGTTCTGCTAGGCCAGCACCAGGCGAGAGTCATGGAGGCCTGATTATCTAAAAAGGGACTTTTACCTTCTTGGCCCTCCCCTATAGGGCAAACTTTTTTCATTTTCTAGTAAGATAACTTTTAAGTCATAAGGTAAAAATGTTCTTATAAAATTCTTGGGACACCCCCGGGAGCCTTTCCCCTGCTGTCTGCTATGACCCTGCCAGTAGACACAGACAGAAGCTGAGTTTCCTATTACGTCAGGGATGTATGTACAGGTTTGCCTCAAATTCTAGGTCCTGCTCATTGATTACACCTTTGGTATAGTAAATGTGTCTCATGGCAGTTTCCCAAAGGGAGTTTAAGCAAGTAAATATCAGGCCCTGTGCTCCTGCTGGTTTAAGGGCTATGACTCTGAAAATCACTTTTGTTGTCTGGTAAATGGGCATCATTGGAAATTAGGTCCCAGGACCTAGTCTGTAGCTTGTGTTGAGTCTCTGCTTTTCAGGTATGTTCAGGGTCTCTTTCGTCAGATGAGGAGAGTGGCTACTATAAGCTTGCTAGACTCTTGGAATGGCTGCCCTTTGCAGAACGACAGGGTCAGGGTCACTGGTAGGGTCCCACAAAGTCTGGAACCCCTTCACCTTCTGCTCAGTGGGAGGCAGATAGTCCCCCATACATTGTGTTCAGGTCACAGTGAAAAGGGAGTGATTAAGTCCAATAGACCCTCGTGAGCGAGGAGACTGTTCATCACTCACAGCTGGAGCTCAAGGTTAAGAGGAGGAACGCCTCCTGTAGATAGAGGTTGGTGTTGGACACCCGCCTTCCTGTTGTGGATGGGAGCTTCCTCATCTGTCTTGAAAAAGGGTGCACCTCTCTCCTGCATCCTAGAGTTCAGACCACTTTTCGGGTGCAGTCTTCTCGGACTGCACCTGTTGTTTCTCTTACTTAGTAAGTCACTTAGACTTGAGTCTCGACATAGCCAGTCAAGTGGCCACGGTACATGGTCCTGGTCTTACGGGAGGGCCTGGTCTTACGGGAGGGCCCCTGCTTCATCTCTCTGCCATTCTTGTGGGTACTTTTCTTTCAGTACTGCAGAAATCATAAAATGCTCTATCTCAATTCTATGGGACATGCCCTTGAGCCGCATTCTTAAAAACGAGCCCAATTTGGCCCAGGCTCTAAAAAAAGAGAACTTAGTGTTTCTTTAAACACTGCCTGGCCCCAGCACAAAACATCTAGCCCAGCATCCTGAGCTGTAACACTCCTCTCCAGCTAAACTGGACTCTCCCTTTGTCCACCTTGAGATACTGTTTTGGTTCATTCTTTGGGAAAAAATTCTATTTCCCTGTGTTTTCCTAATCTTGAGGTCTAGATTGTTTAAGGTAAAAACTGAGTTACTTGGGACTTGCTAACAAGCTATATAAGGTGCTTCTTGGTTGAGTAAAAACTTCTAAATTGCTTATCGGGCCTGTAAAAGTTTAGTTTCTTATTAAGACTAATTAATATGGTAAAAACTATAAAATACAAACACAACTTTCTTTGAGCTAAATTACAAACCTCAGATTTCTGATAAGAGTCTAAAAACAGGGCTTCCCTGGTGGCACATTGGGTTAAAGGCGACCTGTGAGGTTTACTGCAGCCACTGCAGCACAAGTTTGATCCCCATCCAGGAAGATACCCACATGGAGCAGCAGCCCTCTCCTGACTCACCTGTTACTTCTCTCAGCAGTGTATTTCAGTCAGTCTGCCTGTTCTGTTCCCCACTCTGTCTCTGGTGAATCCTCTCATCCCCCACATCTCTGGCCTATACCCCAGTTCTTGTATGCATAAATAAATCTTCTTTTTTAAAAGAGTTTAAAAACAAATTGTAAAATAAAATCTTAATCTACTTAATCTACCTCTTCTCCTGTCCTTCTGATACAGGGCAGGGAGAGAGACACCCCAGAACCCCCAAACCTACCTGTCCTAAATAGGTTCTGCCATCTGCCACATCAACACAAAACATAGAAAACACTTAATGGGAAGGAACTTTAACACGATTAGGGAAAAAATACAGAAAAGACAAAGAATATAGTTTCTAAATCAAGCACCCAAACGTGTGATTGGTTTACCCTTCCCTTCATGGGTAAAAGTCCACCCAAACGGGATTGGCCCAGAGGAAGGCCCTAAAGCCTGCCAAAAGTCTAAAGCACCTTCTGGTGGGGACCCTCAGAGAAGGATCAGAATCAACCAGACAAGTCTGGGAGGAAAAGAGCAAAATCAAAATCAAGACAAAAACCGCCATCGTCACCTCCCCACAGGTCTCTCACCCACATCTGTGTCACCTTATCCACGACCAAAAGGCAAGCGCAGTTTCTCCACATGTCTCTCTGCTGCATGTGCATCCTCCAGGTCTCCTTCTGGCTCCATCTTGCTTCCTTCCTTCCTCGGTCTCCTCTCCAGCTTCTTCTCCACCTACTCAGCTCCACACTCCCTTGGGTGGGACAGGAAACCTGGAACCTTCCATTTTCCTAGGCACCACCATGTTACACTTCCCATACATGGTTCCTGAAACAACAAATGTCTTTTGTCTTAAAAATGTGCTTGGTCTCAGTGAGACAGAGCAGAAACAATATAAAGCCAAAGAATAATTACTTGGAGATACAAACTCAAAATGTTTTCTTATCCAAGAAAGTACAGACTGCTTGACTTTAAAATTGTTGTGGTCTTAGACCCTAGGTTTTAACTAAGGGTTAAATTTGGATACTTTTTTGTTCTATGTAAAGATTCTAGCTTCTATATTTCTGGAAACCTCCTTGATATAAAAAAGGATATTAAAAACTTGCCTAAATGGATGTGTCAAACATAAACTAAACAAGTCAAAGAGCCCTTCCATTCTCAGCACATTCCTGTGACCACACTCTTCTCCGAACAGAGTCCATGCCTGATTTATCTTCATAGTTATTTGTTTTTATTATATTTATCCAGATAACTTTGATTTTTCAAGCATATATATATATATATATATATATATATATATATATATATATATGGGTTACAGGTACAAAACTCCGGAATATATGTGTGTGTTTAAAAAGAAGTAGATCTTTAAAAAGAAGTAGGAATGTATTGAAAATGGATATTCTAAAGGTCCTTAAAATAATTTAAAGTAAGATGGGTGTCTTTAAAGTGAAATGGTATTAAAAAGTAAGAAAGCAAAAGAAAGTGATGAAGGCCTGAGAGAGGGATTTTAGTAAAAAAAAATTTGTGTGCTCAAATGATTTACTATAAAATATTTTAGTTAACATAAATATCAGGAGTGCACCTATGTAACACCAATCTTTAGTCCTTTTTATATATAAAAATTAAGGTATTCTAAAACAGCTTCACTAGTCTTTTTTTTTTTTTTAAAGATTTATTTATTTATTTATTTTATACAAGAACCAGGGTATAGACCAGATGCATGGAAGGGTGAGAGGATTCACCAGAGACAGAAAGGGGAACAGAACAGGCAGACTGATGAAATACACTGCTGAGGGGAGCAGCGGGCAAGATAGAAGAGGTCTGCTGGGCCATGTGGGACCCTTGCCGGTTGACTGGGATTGAACCAGTGCTGCAGAGGCTGCTGACAGCTTCACAGCACAGCGCTTAACTGCCTGTGCCACCAGTGGAGGCCCTTCACTTGTTTCTTGTAACAAATTAAAGACTATTCAGGTAATCTAAAAATCCTCGTGCTCTTTTATCCTCAGGTTACATGAAAAAAACCCTTATCATGTCAGCATTGCTGAGCCTTGTCAAAGAAATAGATTTACTCTTAAAAATCCTTGTTACAGGCCTCCCTGGTGGCACAGGTGGTTGAGCACAGTGCTGTGAAGCTGTCTGCAGCCTCTGCAGTGCCGGTTCAATCCCCGCCGGCCTCAGAACAACCCACATGGCGAGCAGACCTCTCCTGTCTCACCCGCTGCTCCCCTCAGCAGTGTATTTCCTCAGTCTGCCTGTTCTGTTCCCTGCTTTGTCTCTGGTGAATCTTCTCACCCTCCCGCACATCTGGCCTGTACCCTGGTTCTTGCATAAATAAAAAATAAATCTTTAAAAAAAAATCCTTGTTACTCTGTGTAATCGTTTTTTTAGGATCTGTAAGTTTGTTCTATGACAATTTCATTCTGAAATAGTGAAGATTTTGTCTTAAGAGGACTCTTAAGACACCTGATAAGGGCCTCCCTGGTGGCTCAGGTGGTAGAGCACAGCGCTGTGAAGCTGTCAGCAGCCTCTGTAGTGTGGGTTTGATCCCAGCCGGCAGATGAGACACCCACCTGGCGTGGCAGACCTCTCCTGTCTCACCTGCTGCTCCCCTCAGCAGTGTATTTCAGTCTGCCTGTTCTGTTCCCCGCTCTGTCTCTGGTGAAACCTCTTACCCGCCCACACATTTGACCTGTACCCCAGTTCTTGTATGCATGAATAAATAAAATCTTAAAAAAAAGATAAAATTGTTTTTCATTGTGAAAAACAAACAACTGAGTCAATTTGGGTATTTTGATACCTCATGGGAAGTATTCTCATAGGATTGTTACACCTGTTCAACATAAATGTAAACTAATGAGATTATTCTAAAATACATAAGACTTCTTAAACCTAGTAAGCCAGAAAAGTTACACTGAAAAGCCCGAAAATTTCCCATCATTTCAGCTTAAATTTGCTGAGGCTATAAAAAGGTACACTAATCTAGACCCAGAAAAGGACAAGCATTTTAGCGGTCTCCTTCCTTAGCCTGCCTTGCTCTGACATAAGGTGCAGGCTCCAGAGACTAAACCAAGGACCTAAGATCCTTTTAACCCTTTTGGACATGGCCTTCAAGGTGCAGTGACATGGAGGGGACTCACTAGACTAAAAAAGAGAGGGAGAAAGAAAAGAGAAGAGCCCAGTATATGGCAGTATATGGCAGTTGCCATTGTCAGTGCCCTGCCACCTCAGACTCACCCAAGGCCCCATGCGCCCCAGGGCAAGGAGGACCTCAACCTCTTAATGGGCTGCCAGTTTGTTTCTACTGCCAGCAACTGGGACACCTCAGGGGAAGTAAACTGCCCCCAGGGTTATGCCCTCAGTGCCATTGCACAGGGCACTGAAAGAAAGACTGTTCTACTCTCCAGAGAGAGAGGGGCCAGCCCAACCCACAGGCCAGGTTGGGAGGACAGACTTGACTGCCAGTTGGCTCTGACTGTGAAGAACCTGCTGCAGGAGACCTTCTCTGAAGAAGCCCAGAGGTGAGCCAGTCTCCTCTGTTTACTGTTTCTATGGATAAGCCTTGAATGACCCTAGAAATGGCAGACAAAAAGATCGCCGTTTTGGTAAATAAGGGGCTACTTACTCTGCCTTGCTGCTCCAATTCCTTGGACTGACCTACTGGTCGATTGTCCCCCTCACTAGTACTGATGGCCAGCCTGAGCCAGGACACTGCACAGCATGGCTTCCTTGCTCGCTAGGAGGCCACATGTTTATAGGTTTTTAGTCTTGCTTTCCTAGCTTCCTCTATTAAGAAAGGACCTGGTAACTAAATTCCAAATTAACAGCCTCGGCAGCCACTATTGGCTCTCCCAGATGCTGCTACCCAATATAGAAATAATACGGAAGCCCTAATTCTCACTGATGCTGCCACAGCACCTCCAGGCATTTAGGACACTACAGTTCCAGGATGAGGTATTTTTGCCACCCCTCTCAGGGTGCAATTAAAGAAAACTCCTGTCTTCCTGATGGAACCACAATAACCCTCAAGCCAAAGTCCAACAATGCTCCTTGAAGTCCCTAGTCTCAGTGGTTATGTAACACCTGGAGTTCAGGGCTTACTCATGAGTCTGTGCCCTCCTTACTCTTAAATCCTTAAAAAACCCAATTCCTGCCCTGGCTGTTCCCCTTTTTCATTCCCTTACTAAAACTTTTTTTTCAGGGCCTCCCTGGTGGTGCAAGGGGGTAAGACACAACCTATGAAGCCATCCGCAGCCTCTGCAGCATGAGTTCCACCCCCGGTAGGCCAGGGAGCTACCCACAAGGCGCAGCAGACCTCCCCTGACTCGCCCGCTGCTCCAGTCAGCAGTGTACTTCCCGTCAATCTGGCTGTTCTGTTCCCCACTTTGTCTCTGGTGAAGCCTCTCACCACCCCTACCCCTGCACCTCTGGCCTGTACCCCAGCTCTGGTTTGCATAAATAATAAATCTTTAAAAAATTAAAAATAAAACTTTTTTCTTCATTTTTTCTCTTGCTTGGGACCTGCATCCTCAATGCCCTCATCAGGATCATCTCTTGCCTGGAGGCCATCAAACTCCATATGGTCCTTCAATGGAACCCACTGTGAAACCTCCACTGTTCTTCTTCTGAGGTCCCTTAGATCATTGCCCTGAAGTGGAGCCCTGACTGCCTCCCCACGTCACCCACTTTCACCAGTCATTGATCAAATGGACATCATTTTGTTACAGGGCAGGGAGAGGGGCACCCCAGAGCCCCCAAACCTGCCTGCTCTATATAGGTTCTGCCATCCACTGAATCAACACAAAACATATAAGACTTTCAATGGAAAGGATCTTTTAATACAATTAGGGAACAATACAGAGAAGACAAAGAATATAGTTTTTAAATCAAGCACCCACAGTTACCTGTCCCTTTGTGGGTAAAAGTCCATGCAAGCAGGATTAGCCCAGAGCAAGGCCTGGAAGCTTGCCTATGGGGTAAGTAAAAGGGAAAAGCATCAGGCTTTTCCGCCCTCCTGCCATGTATGCACACTCAGCCATGGGGTGGAGGATGGCATGGCGCAGCATGGTGTAGCATGGTGCGGAGTACATGACGTGTTGTGGCATGGTGCCAAGAACGGAGGAGTGTGGTGGAGTGTGGTGGAAAGAGGCGGAGAACATGAAAACACCAACATAGCTGCTTGAACTGATGATGAACCTACAGGGTATGGGATGGTTGCATTACAATGCCCAAAGTCTAAAGCACCTTCTGGCCAGGACCCAAAAGAAAAGATCAGAAACAACCAGACAAGTCTGGGAGGAAAAAAGCAAAATCAAAATCAAGATAAAAGCCGCCATTGTCACCTCCCTAGGAGTCTCACCCATTTCTGTGTCACCCAGTCCATGACCAAAAGGCAAGTGCAGTTTCTTCACGTCTCTGTCCTCCAGGTCTCCTTCTGGCTCTCCATGCTGCTTCCTTCCTTCCTCAGTCTCTTCTCCAGGTTCTTCTCTTCACTTTAGCTCTACTCTTCTTTGGGTGGGGCAGGGAACCTGGAACTTTCCCCTTTTGTGGACACTTCGTGCTAATGGCAGTTAGGGCTCCATCCATAGAGGGGGGAATGAGTCTTAGGGCAAGTTAGGATAATCAGGGTGTCTTTAGGGACATTGTAGGTGGGGACTGCAGCAGAGTTAAGGAAGGCTCCAGAGATAAGGGCAATAAATTCCTAATGGGACTAACCACACACCCTAGGACTAGGGTCAACAGAACATTCCTGGATAAGGACAATAAAGAAAAAAGACAAGGGCTAGGACACAGAGGCTTAGTTCTGGGCACAGAGACATTCAGGCAGAGAGTCAGACCACTGAGAACTAAGCAATCACAAAGATGCTGGTGGAGATTTAGAATAATTAGGGAAAGAAAGTCTATGTTGCCTGAGGCACAATCCACTGGGGCTTCCTTGCCCCTCCCTGGCCTGGTTCCACTGGCCTGGGAGTCCCACTTTATTTTTGTTCCTTTCTCCTCAATAAACTTTTTCTTTCTCTAACCAACTCTGCCTCTTCTCACTTGCTTGCCTGAGCATCAGCAAAGTTCCTTCTGTGAATTTGTGAGACACCAGCCCGTGGTGGTCTAGGGACTGAAACTCAGCATTGCCACTGCAGCCTGGGATCCATTCCTAGCTAGGAGACTAGGCCTGAAAACCTGTAATTCTGGCGTCAATGTGAGCTAACATTGAGAAGAACAAATTTTCTGGGGTCTCAGGCGTCCCCATGATCATTAAAGTATTTTCTGTTTCACTCATTAACTTTTTTAGATCACCCCAGGTTGGTCAAGTGGACTGCTTCATTGAGTCCACAAGATCCATCTTCCTCCTTGAAAGCATTGGTGCAGTAAAGAGACGGAGAGCCAGGCCCAGTTTCTAACAGGCAGAAACTTTATTGCACTCCTGGGCAAGGTTCACAGACCCAGTGTGGGGGGGTCAGTGAAGTCTCTTCTTCTGTCGGGGGAGGGTCATTCTTATAGGGTGAGGAGAAGTTAGGTGGGAAAACTGGGTTGGCAGGGCAGGAAACAGGTTTAGGCAGAACAATGTTGTTTTCCGTGGAGCCAAGTTGTTTATCTCCTGCTTATGGCTTCAGTTATGGTTTGATGGAATCAGGGGTACTGGAGTCAGGGCCATCCTGTTTTTTCTATGTGGGCTTCCTCATTCCTGGCCCCTGCATTGACCTTCGCTCCTTTTCTGATCCCCCTCTCCCCTCCTGGAGGCAGATGTGACAGCAAGTATTGAATCTCCAGAACAGTCAGCAAATCAACATGGCGGTGAAGAAATGCTATGAGTAAGTTCTCCCATAAAAACTGGGACACCTAAGAAAAACCTTTGATGCTGGCAAGCTGCCTGAAGAGGAAAGTTGCAATTAAAAAGGAGGAGAAGAGAGGAAAGCAGCATCCCTCCCCCACCCACAAAGCCAACTCACTCCAAAATATGGAAAAGAGAAATAAAATTGAAAGGTCGATGCCTAACCTCTCCTCACCCTATAAAAGGACATTTCCCCCCACAAGGGGCACGACTTCAGGGACCCCAACCTTGGGTCTGAGAAGCTGACCCTGGGGCACAATAAATTTTCCCTTCCTTTGAGAAAGTTTGGCCTGGCTCCCCTTTTCTTTACCGCGCCAAACCTTTCATCTTGGTGCCCGAAACCCGGAAGGCTGTGTTCCCTGGCGCCGGGGCCGCCTCCCTGTCCCTGGGACCTCTCCTCTCCATTGCAGACGCCTCACATCCACCACCTGCCTTGATCCTTGGGGTGAGTCACTGCCTGACCCTCCTTCCTAGGAGGCCCTCACCCCTGGTTACCCGGCTCCTCTCCTCACCCCCTATCCTGGTCGACTGTTCCAGAAACCGCGGGCCTACGCCAGTCGACCCCCATTGCTCCTGGTTCTGGATTTAGGGATGCCCATCCAGTCCAGGTGTCCCAGTCCAGGCAACAACCGTGCGGTGGAGACGTCCCCCTCGCTTGCCTGCCCCCATCCCAAAGGCCAGGACCAGGTCGTGGGACCCTGTGATTCGGGGCCTGTGCCCCCACAGGTCACATCAGGTCGTGGGACGCTGCGGTCTTGAGTCTGTACCCCCATTCACTGGGTAGAGGAGCTGACTTAGTCATGAGGTCTGCCAATTCCAAGCCTAGCCCGGCCACTCCACTTCTCTCAAACCTCAGTTTGCTGGAACTTAAGCCAGATATGCACCCTAAGTGTCCCATCTTCTCCTGCAACACTGCATGGCCTCAATATCAATTGGAGAATGGCTCTCACTGGCCAGAACATGGCACTTTCCATTTCACGGTCCTTACAGACTGTAGTACCAGGATAGGATGGGCACAGTGCAGGTTTTCTGATCCAGCAGACAGGTAAAGGAGAGGAGTCCTGGAGCCCTCAGTGGCTTTCTCAGGCTTTTATTGCGCTCTTACATGTAGTGCAGCAACCAGGTACATGGAAGGCAGTGTACCTGGCAGGCCTCCATGCCCCTGCAAGCCTTCACTCTGGGTTTCTTTGGCCTTCTTTCTTGCCTTCTCTCTCCTGCCTTTCTCCTGCTTCTCTTGCCCACTCTCTCAGTACTCCTCCCATGGCCCACAGAAGTAAACAACACAACAATGTAACAAGTGCAGGTGCCCCATCAGGCAGAGCAACCTAATGGTGGGAGGGCAGAAAAGCCTGAAAAACCATTTATCCTACACAGACCTAAACAATTTCTGTCACTGTAATGGAAAGTGGTCAGAGATCCCTTATGTCCAGGCTTGCTTTCTCCTGCACTCCCGTCCCTCCCGAAAACCTGTAGTACTTTCCAAGTCTCGAGATTCCTCTCACTCTTCGCCCTCTTGGGACCCCTCCTCTGCGTTCTCTGATCCTCTAGATTTTCAGTCTTCACCTCCTTCAGCTCCCCAATCCAGCCCCCAACTTCCACCTCCCAGCCACCACACCTGCTCTCACAATCGTCCTCTTTGTGCCCTTAGGGAGGTTGAGGGGACCAAAGGAGTAGGTGGAGTCCACGATCCTTTCCCTCTGTCTGATCTCTCCCAGATTGAAAAGCGTCTCGGCTTTTTCACTAACGACCCCGCTACCTATGCCAAAGAGTTTCATTATCTTACCCAAGCCTATGACCTTACGTGTCATGATTGACATGTTACCCTCTCTTCCACCCTGACCTCTAATAAAAGGGAACATGTTTTTTGGTCTGCCCAAGACCATACAGATCAGGTCCACTTAACTGAAACAACCGTGCCCCCAGGAGCCTGGCTGGGAATACCAGACTGACACTGACATGGGTTGTGGGGGGGCAGAACTCCCTGAGATGCTTCATCACCTGCCTCTTAACCGGTCTCCAAGCAGCAGCCCATAAAGCAGCTAATTTTGACAAGCTGCGAGAGATCACGCAGTTCCCCTCAAAAATCCGTCCACTTTCCTTAGCCGCCTCACTGACGCCCTCCAGTAATACAGTAGGTTAGATCCTGACTCGCCTGGAGGTGCCACAGTTCTGGCTACCCATTTTATATCTTTCAGCCCCCGACATTAGGGAAAAAAAAAAAAAAGAGTGAGGACAGTCCTCAGCCCCCTCTCTGGGATCTGCTGAATATGGCCTTTAAAGTATTAAACAACTGGGAGGAACAGGACAGGATAGAGACCCATAGTTGCCTGAGCTTCAATTTCAGGCCCTAGTAGCTGCCTTGAGGCTGTCATGCTCTGCTCCTCCAGTGACCGCAGCACCTGCTGCCTGACAGAGGACGACAATGGGCCCCATGGGCCCCCATCAACCGCCATCAGGAGCCTGCTTCAAGTGTGGCCTGGAGGGCTACTGGTCCAAACATTGCCCCAACCCCAGCCTTCCGCCAGGACAGTGCCTCATCCGCAACATCTAGGGTCACTGGAAAAGTGACTGTCCCTTCACGCCATATTACCTAATTTTGCATAAAATGATAGGGCAGAATAACTAAACAGCAATTTTAGCTGGCTTCGTTGGAATACTCCATATAGGATCAGAGAGAACTCTTGACATCCGGTCCATGTAGGCTTCAGGAACAAAGTTGGTCTCATCAGACTCCACCTGGGCTTTCCAAGGCATTCAAACAACCTAAGTGTCCATCAATAATAACTGTATAAAAAGATGTGATGTATGCATATAAAATGGAATATTATACTATCAGCTTTCCAATCCTCAGATATGGAGGAAATTTATAATTCCATTTATACCACATCTAGGTCATGGGTAAGAAAATGTTTGCTCCTCCGTTGATCTATGTAGCCAACATCTGCATCAATAATATAGAAAATCCTTGAATTTCCTC
This sequence comes from Talpa europaea, assembly GCF_964194135.1. Taxonomy (NCBI): domain Eukaryota; kingdom Metazoa; phylum Chordata; class Mammalia; order Eulipotyphla; family Talpidae; genus Talpa; species Talpa europaea. Next base: position 51,965 of record NW_028167945.1, read on the forward strand.
AAATTATGTCCTGGAAAAAGTCCCCTACAGTTATTTCATTGTTTTCCTTTCCTTTCCAGTCTGATTAGGCTAATTTTAATGCCAAATTAAAATTCCAATAGGGAACAGTGGTAGAGAAAGAAATAGATGAGATAGTAATACATCACTCCTTAAGTCTTGTAGCCCTAGGAAAATCAAGTGTCCTCTGTGGTGGTGAAAAGAGATTATTTCCTGATGCAGGAGAACTCACAATGTAATGGAAATGCAGGGTTGTATTGCCATGGTTTTGATCCCTAGCACATGTTGGAATAGGGCCCGAGTCCTGTTTCATAAGCCTATATAAGTAACCTGGGCCTGGGTTCCAAGGAGGACCATGGATTTGTGGCTCATGCATGCACACTTCTCTGCCACACTGGGGGCATTTTGTGGCACCACCCTTTTAGAGATTTTGGGCCCAAGACCTGTTTCCTGTGGTTTCCTGAGGTGAGGTCCCCAAATTGTGTTTGCATGGAATAGCTGTGAGCCATCCACAAACTTCCATAACGGAGTTTCCCTTCACATATTTAAGTTGTATTCTGTTGTATAGTGATTTGTGCACTAGACAATGTAGCAGAAGTACACTGAAGCAAGTTGATTAACAGTTGATAAATGAATGTAATGTAACGGAATTAGCAATTGATTTATTCTCAAAATGTTTATACTTCAGTTAGTTTATCCTTTAGTTTGAGTTACCATGTTTATCCCTTCATCATATTGCTCTGTGCTATTCTCAAATAGTATCTCATTTAAACTCTTTTCTCCTTGATCTGCTTTGCAGATTTTCCAAAGACTGCCACCTTTTCCCAATGTATTTTTTTAAGCATAGAAGAACTGGGGTGTAGACCAGAGGTGCAATGGTTGAGAAGATTCACCAGAGAGAGTGGGGAGCAGAACAGGCAGATGTACTGAAATACACTGCTAAACGGAGCAGCAGGCATGACAGGAGAAGGCTGCTGCACCTTATGTGGCTTAGCTCCCTCGTGGGGGAATTGCACTCAGACTATAGTAGTGACAGAGCTGAGACTTACTCACTAAGCCACCAGCCAGGCCACTTTCCCAATAATTTCTCACTGCAGTATTGGCCATATAGAATTTAATAGAAAATGAATGTGTCTTTACTGATCAATGAATCATGTAACAGGCAAGTTTTAGATTTAAATTAATTGGTATGCATGTATAAGGAATATATACTACATGGTTGATATGAACAGCTTTTCTGGTTTTTTAGTGACTCTGAAATTATTATAACAAAATGGAAAATAACAAATGGCAGGGTTTCACATGGTAGCCCTGAAGGATAATACTTTTCAGATCCCTTTTATCCATCTCTTTTAATAAATAGGTCTTCATCACCTTTTTATGTTACAAGTTTGCATACTGAACCAGATTGCAATGAAATAACAGTCTAATGAAAAACACTATGTTTGATATAGATGTAGGTCATTCTGTGCCCATAAATTTTTCAGTAGGTGATGGAAAATTGGTCTCTAAGTAAGAGAGTTTTGGTTTATTTTCAAGTTAGGCTATAGTTTTGTATCTGTAAGCAAACCATTTACTCTCTCTGGTATTGCCTTTCTTCTAACTAATTCTGTGAGTCATAGTCTCTTCCGGTCTTACCGATATTATTGCAAATAGCAAGATTTAATCTGGTGGGTTTTTTTTTAGTAGCTGAGTAGTATCCGTGTGTTGTGCGCCGTATCTTCTTAACCAACTCATCTGTTGTTGGACCCCTAGGTTGCTTCCATAACTTGAGTATTGAAAATACTATTACAATGAATATAGGGGTGCACATATCCTTTCATAATAGTGTTTTTGTATACTTCAGAGAGATATCTAAAGAATGGGATTGCTGGATCATAAGGTAGAACTATTTTTAGTGTTTTCAGAAATATCTATCCTACTTTTCTAGGAAGGGAAACAGTCTTTATTTCCGCCAACAGTGGAGTAAAGACATGGATATAAGTTCTGAAATCACAAAATACACAGAAAAACAAAAATGACTGAGTTCCTTAATCAGCCTTAGAGACTTTTGTTAATTGAATTACATTGGCAAAGGAAACAAAAACAAATATAAGCAAATGGGACAATATTAAACTAAAAAGCTTCTATAGAGTGAAAGAAACCACCATTAAAAAAAAGACAAGCTAATGACTTGGAGAAAATACTTACATATGTCAGACAAGGGCTTAATATAGAAATTTTATAAAGAACTCATTAAACTCATTACCAAAAGAACAAATATATCCATTAAAAAGTGGACAGGGATGTTGAAGAGCGACTTGTCCACAGGGGACAGAGATGGCAGCAGGCCCATGAACATGTGTTCCTCTTCTCTTATTCAGAAAGCAAATCAGAAGCAAAATGAGCGATCATCTCCTATCTGTTAAGAGGGTTATTATCAAAATAGACAAGAAACAAGTGATGGTAAAGTTGTGGAGAGAAAAAATCTTTGTATATTGTTGTTAGGAATTTCGATTGTTGCAATCATGGAAAATAGTGTGGCAATCCCCAACCAAACTAAGAATAGAAATATCCGGCCTCCCCTGGTGGCACAGTAGTTGAGCGCTGGGCTGCGAAGCTGCCCACAGCATCTACAGCGCCGGTTCCATCCCCAGCCACAAGCAAGGGTCCCACATGGTGCGACAGACCTCTCCTGTCGTGCCTGCTGCTCCCGTCAGCAGTGTATTTCGTCACTCTGCCTATTCTGTTCTCCGCCCTGGCTCTGGTGAATTCTCTCACCCTCCCACACTTCTGACTGTACCCAGTGCTTGTATAAATAAATAAATAAGTCTTAAAAAAATGCAAATAGCAATTACGTCTACTAAGTTGCTCAGGATAGAAAGTTTGGCAGCATCTTTAATTTCTGTCTTTCCCTCACTTTCTATACCCATCCACATCAGCCCTATTAGCTAACATCCTAAGCAACTTACCACTCTGACCCACTTCCTCTCTCTTTGTCTACTGCAAGTTTCTCGGTTGTTTTCCCTGTTGCATTCTTGTTCTCCTACAATCTAGTTTCCCCAATGCAAAGAGATTTTTCTCAAACACAAATTATTCAATTCACTCCACTCTCCAACATCTCTCTCCATTTTCACAATTAGCATGAAGTTCAGGCCATCACCCTGAATTAGGAAGTTCTGAGTGACTAGTTTCTGTGAATATCTTTGACCTTGTCTCACAATTCCTTCTCCTTTGTCCACATGAAACACTGACCTCCTTTTTCTTACTGAAGGGTGATTCAGTCATTTCTGCCTTTCTGTGCTCCCCTCTGCAGTTATGCTTTCTCCCAAACTTTGCTGTATGCATCCTGGTCTGTAAATAGAGTTCATATTGTCATTTATTGAAGCCTTATAATTTCCATCAAAGAATAATGTTTTCATAGCTTTACAGATACATACATTTTATTAAAAATATCCTGAAGGGTTTCATATTTTGATGTTATCCTAAATGGCATTGAAAATTCAATTGGATTGTTTTGATCCTTTGTACAGATCCTATCACCATTTGTTATTTCTCCATTGGATATTTTAAAACTTATTTATATTGCTTTTTTTACCTGCCACTGAAAAGTCAGTTTTACCACAACATTCTCTCTATATCTTGATCACTAGAACACTATTAATTCTACAAAAGTACAGTGTAGTTTCTCAATTATTAGTCATTGTTTATTTTGAGTGAATGTCATATATAGATAACCTTGGAAAAAATGATTAACCTCTTTTCTCTAAATCTCCTTCCTCAGATACTTATTAATATATTTGTAAGTGCACATATTGATATATGTAATATACATAGAATTAAAACAATGATACTTATACTTCCTGATATTTATCACTATGAAATCACTTTATTTTGGCTAAAGTGTTAAAAGCAACCTAGAAAACAAAGTGTTCTGAATTTCCTAACATTTTTGTTTAGTTTTTAAGCACATTGGTATTGTTATGACCTATTGTATTTGTCAGTTTATTCCTTCTCAAATGAACTATTGTGTATATAGTATTATTATTTAAAGTTATTTTTCTACTAAGCTGGACTCCATGACACAATTTTAGCCCCAAAAAGGAAAGACATGCTGAAAAAGAATCCTGAAATTACCTCTTGAAAATTTCAGAATTTAAACCTTACTAGTTCATTCCAACACTAGTAACTGTGCCTCCTTTTTTTTTTTAATTTTTTTAAAGATTTATTTTATTGGGCCTCCCCAGTGGGGCAACGGTTGAGCGCTGGGTTGCGAAGCTGCCCGCAGCCTCTGCAGAGCCAGTTCCATCCCCGGCTGCTCCCCGGCCACCGGCCACCGGAGGAGGGTCCCACATGGTGCGCAGACCTTTCCTGCCGCCCGCTGCTCCCCTCAGCAGTGTACTTCGGTCCTTCTGCCTGCTCTGCTCCCCGCTCTGGCTCTGGTGAGTTCTCTCACCCTCCCGCGCTTCTGACTGTACCCAGTGCTTGTATAAACAAAACAAACAAACAAATAAATAAATAAATAAAACATGCCTCTATTAAAAAAAAAGAATTAGATAAATTAAAGTATATACATATTATGGAATATTTTGCGGTTATTAACAGCATGAGATAGACCAATACATGCTGACATGGCAACTTCTGCAAGTCATAGCACTACTAAGTAAAAAGCAAGATTCAAAGCCACATACACGGACACAGACACACAGATGTGAGTATATATGTGCATGCATGTGTGCTATGGATTTCTGTGTGTATATGTGTATATTGATAATAATTTCATGAGCGTATGAATTTGAAGATGTGTGGAATCATCTCTGTCTATCAGAAGGAAGTTTAAGGGGAAAGCGTCTGAAGGGAATGGAGTTTGTTTGGGGGTCAAGGTGCCCTTCGTTCTGACTCAGTCCTTAGCTCCAGGAGATCTGTGATTGGGGAGATGGGTCCTTTTGGGCTGTGAGGTTGGTTTCAGTTGACATGAAACTGAAGCACACATTACAGTATATTACATATTACAGCATAGCCTTTTTAAAGACACCAATTCAAGGGTTTCATTTTAACTTTGGGGAGTATCTACACATGACAAAGCAAACCACACATACCCAGGTGAGTTTCATTGTCAAAACCATTGAAACTGGGACCTCCCCAGTGGTACAGCGGGTTGAACTCAGTGCTATGAAACTGTCCGTAGCCTCTGCAGCACGGTTTCGATTCCCGGCTGGCCAGGGAGATACCCACATGGCGTGGCAGACCTCTCCTGCCTCGCCCGCTGCCCCCTTCAGCAGTGTTTTCAGTCCAACTGCCTGTTCTGTTCCCTGCTCTGTCTCTGGTGAATCTGCTCACCCTCCTGCACCTCTAAATAAATCTTTAAAAAAAAAAAAACCAACCATTGAAAATGGCTTGGATCCATCTGGTAGCAAGGTGGTGAAAATAGGTCCACACCTTGCTATCCACTGCTTAACTGAGCACCTCTACTTTTAGACTTCGTGGGGAGGTGTATAATTCTGCACCTTTGTCTCTTGGTTTCTGACGTGCGTCTCCTGTCTTGGCTTCTTGGACCAGATACACAGAAGGAAGCCTCCACAACCTGGGCCTTCTAGAACATGGTTCCTGAGATTCTACCAACAATGCCTAAGCATCCAAAGAGCATGTCCACAGGGCAGTCCACAAAGAGGATTTGGGAGACATTACTGCCTTGAAAAAATTAACTTTGCAGAAGCATATTATTTAGTTTTGTCCAGTTTCCCTAAAATTCTCCAAAGAAAGTGCTTGTCTTCACGCTAGAATGGCAAGGAACATTTTTTCCCCAAGAATTAAAACAGGAATAAGACAAAAAAATCTGGTGTCTGTTACTTTTTTAATAGATGGAAAATGGGTTATCTTTGTTTTACGCTGACCCACAGAATGACAAAAACCAAGATTTTATGTTTTTTATATGAAAGTTTCTATTGCTGAAAAAAGTTTTAAAACTATTGCACTGAAGTAAGTCATAAAGATATGATTTAGTTATAAAGTAAATTCATCTTTTTTCCATCCTTCCTTCCTCCCTCTCTCCCTCCTGCCTCTTCTTTGCTTGTCTCTTCTCCTTCCTTCCTACTCTTCACTTGCCTTTCACTTGTTTGAGGACACATCACACATCTTCTCCACATGGAAGACTGCCTGGGCGTTTCCCTCTCTTCTTTCCTGAGGGAACCCAAATTACGTTGAATAATACATTAACTCTAGGGAACATCTCACGATTGGCTCCAAGTGCAGGAGTCCATTCCCTTACCAGAGGTGGGTCAAGGAGAAAATGTATAACCCGGTGTTGTCCAGTGTGCGTAAAAGGAATTCTGCTGGTGCTACTTGGAAATATCCCCCTTCCTGGTAGGGAAGAAAGGTGTAAGAAGAGGCTTTTTGCTTCTCTCTTCCTTTTGTGACTATTGGGCTGTCCCATGATGCCTGCAACTGGGCCAGCCGTCCTGCCACATCCCAGGGTGCTCCCTTGCCCTAGAGCCAGTGATAGCAGAGTAGAGGGACAGAAAGAACGTGGGACTGGAACAGTCCCAGCCTTCTCGAGCATTCCTAAGTAAACTAGAATTTTCCTAATGGTTGAAGTCAGGTTTTTCTGTGACTTGTAGCCACAAAAGTATTTCCCTGTACACCTGGGCTCTAAAATCAAGTGGAAGGCTCTATTACATTAAATAGAAAAGTAATCGTGTTAATTATGATGACAGAAATATGATCAAAGAGCGTTGGCTCCACCCAAGACTGATAGTAGCACTGTTGGAAGGGGCTGGGGAGAGCGCCCCATTCTGTCTCCCAGGAGGAGGGGCGGGTTTGGTGAGTCATCTGTGGTCACTGCTAAATAATCCTGAGCAAGTTTTTAATTTTTTGAAGATTCATTTATTTATGCCTACAAGAACTGGGGTACAGGCCAGAGTTCTGGGGGGTGAGAAGATTCACCAGAGGTAGAGCCGGGAACCGAACAGGCAGATTGACTGAAACACACTGCTGAGGGGAGCAGCGGGGAGACAGGAGAGGTCTGCTGCGCCATGTGGGTAGCTCCCTGGCTGGCTGGACATCGAACTCGTGCTGCAGAGGCGACGGATGGATTCATAGCTTCCTTCCGTCTTAACCCCTTGTGCCACCAGGGAGGCCCTGAGCAAGTTTTTAAATCCAAGTAGACCCGTTTTGCTGTTTTAGTGGCTTTCTGGAGTTTTCATTGACATAGTTTTGGAGAAGACAGGGCTATTTGCCTCTGTTTGAGTTTGATTTCCCAACTTGTCCAGCAGCAGCGGGCCTGCGCAGCGGGCATGGCCGCCCCCACCTGCCCGTCCGACCTGCCGCACCTGCGCTGCACCCCCCAGACCACGCATCCGCGCAGTGCATTCGTGGCTGCTTTGCTCCCTCCGGCTTCTGGGACTTTGGGGTGGGGTTGGGGCTGCTGGGACCTGGTCTCTCTAGATCCAGCCAGGAGTCGTCATCTATGCATTTATCTGGGTTCCACTCGGGCCCGCAGAGGAGGTGAGCCGAGGGCGAGGGGAGCTGAGGACACCTCCCTGAGGTTGGCTGACCGCGGAGGGCAGTGGAGGACCCAGGGCGCGAGGGCTGGATGTGGAGAACTGGGGGGCATTTGGGGTTCGTACTGGGCCAGGAGGAATAGAGGGGTCCGGACTCGTTCCTGAGCGTGACCCTCCGTGTCCGCCTCCAGGGGCTGAAGCACGGCCTCCTGCGCCGCCCCCCCCCACCCCCACCCCTCCGGGCGCTTCTGCGCCCCTGGCCTGGATGTGTTTACCACAGCGGGTTTACATGGAGTTTGGGGAGCAGGGAGCATTTTCTGGGCCTGACGACCCTCTCCCGCCCTGGTCTAGCCGGCTGGAGGCAAAGCTACCCCAGAGGCCGGGTCTGAGCAGCTACCCCCCCCTTCTCACCCCTCTGTGGCCCTGGAGGTGGGGGAGAGGATGTGAGGAGGGCGCTCAGCCTTTGCATCTCTCCAGGCATCCTTCAGAAGGAAGAAGATCCTCCTGCATCAGAGTCTGTTTAGGCTGGGCCGGTTGGAATGGAAGCCCCTGCCCAGGACAAGCACATCCTTAATGTCCGCGACTCTTTCCGGAGAAGCTGAATTCAGATTTGTTGTTTGGCGTCGTTCGCCCAGAATAACACTGACCGCTTCCTGGGTTCAGATCCTCACTTTCGTTATCTACGAAATTACCTCCAGTGGAGACTTTGTGTTTGGTTCACAGTTTGAGTCAGGGAGCAAGACGCCTCCAGCTTCACTCTGGGGAGTCGGCGCTTCTGGGCCTCTGCGCCCCCCACCCCAGCGCTTCAGGAGGGTTAGTTTCTGGGAAAGCTGCTGTGGGATCAGGCTGCGCTGACCCTGTGGTTTGCTCTGGGAAGTCTGCACATTTCATACTATTACCTATTCCCATCACAGCACAGAGTATCTTTCCATTTATTTCTGCTTTTCATTTATTTTACCGTCATTTTCTAGTTTTTCAGTGTACATGTTTTTCTTCATTAACTGTTTCCCCAGGTATTTCATTCTTTTTTGATGCAATTGTACAATTTTCCTATGGATGCTTTCTGATGGGTCGTAATGAGGGTTTAGATACACAACTGAGTTTTGTGTCTATACTGATTGTGTGTTCTGTCACACAATCTTTTACTGGGTTCATCTTTTCTAACCGTTTGCCTTTTTTGGTGGCGTGATGCTTCCTGGCCGGGGATTGCACTCAGGCCACAGTGGCCTCCGACAGCTTCATAGCACTGAGAGACGAATCCCTGAACCCCCAGGAAGGACAGAGTCTTCCTTTGTGTGCTGCTGCTTGTTGGGGGCCAGCTGCAGCAGTCTGGGTGTCAGGGGTTCCTGAAGGATGGGAAGGCGTGGGCACAATTGTAGAGAAATGGTAAGGGAGGGGCAAGGGCGAATGAGGAGACGCAAACAGTCAGGGTGCAGGTATCATCCTGCTGAGGGTCTCAGCAGTCCTTTATACTAAGCAAATCGTGAGTGCACAAGCATAAGGTAGGAAGATAATAATCATCACATGCTCTTTTTCAGGAGCAGCCAAGGGTCTGTTTGCCTTCCGGCAGAGGTGTAACATTTACTATTCTTTGTCTTAAAGAAGGCACAGTTGCTAAACAAATGTTTTCAAAATAGTTATTTACTTTAAACAATCCAACAGTTATTGTATTACTAGCAAAAAAGCCTATGTGTCTGCAACTAACATTTCTAAGTTTGCCATGGTGAACAATTAACTAAGGGCTGAGGGAAACAAAGGGTAGGAAGTTACCTGGGGGAAGAGAGACAAAGAGATTATCTCTAACTAACCTATAAAGTTTAGACTAATGTCGGGGACCAGCCTCCGGCAAAATGTCCTGTCAGGGGTTCCTGAAAGGATGAGATGGCCTCGGCGAAAACAAATGAACTGAAACTTAGGGGCTGAAGGGAAGGGAATGAGGAGACACCGACACTTGGTGAGGTGTTAGTATCTTCTGCCGAGAGGCTCAGCAGGTTCTTTATTTATACATTTTTTGCAAGTAGTGAGATTGTTATAGAGCAACCCCGATATAAAACAGGTTGCCTGGCTGTGGGTCCTCACCCGCGCGCTTAAAAGGGACTTATGAATACTCCACTACAGGCACACACAAAAGGTTAATAAAAGGTTTATTTACAAGCACACACACAGTGATGGGCTGACCCAGGGTAAACGTCTCTGCCTCATGTAGGAGGTCACAAGTGGCAGCCATAGCACGCAAACATGGAGGCCATCCCTTAGTGGTGTGGTCCAATTGTTTGGACAGATATGCAACGGGCTGCATTTCTGGCCCCAACAATTGGATCAGCACTCCTAGGCCAACCCCCTGTCTCTCATGTACATAAAGTCTGAATGGCTTCCTCAGATCCGGAAGCCCTAATGCTGGTGCTGAAATCAACTTTACTTTTATTTCATCAAAAGCCTTTTGACAATCCGGAGTCCAAGACAAAGGTTCAGAGTCCAGGCCTTGGAGAGCATCATATAAAGGTTTTGCTATTAGTCCAAAATTAGGAATCCAAATCCTACAAAACCCCGCCATACCCAAAAATCCGCGCAACTGTCGCCGGTTACTGGGGATTCTAAGGGCTGAAATTACCTGTTTTCTTTCCGTCATCAGGCTCCGTCTGCCTTTCTTGATTTTAAACCCCAAATACGTCACAGTTTGTTTGCATATCTGTGCCTTGTTAGGTGACACGTTGTAGCCACATTCTGCCAGGTGGTTCAGTACCACTATGGTATTTTCCAGACAAGATTCGTAGTCTGGACTTGCAATCAATAAATCATCTACATATTGCAATAAGACACCCTGGTTTAGTTGAACCTTCCTGAGATCCCTGGCCAGTATTTCCCCAAAAATAGTTGGGGAGTTCTTAAATCCCTGTGGAAGCACAGTCCAGCAATACTGGAGAGTGCTCTTGGACTTAGGGTCCTGCCACTCAAAGGCAAAAAGCAGTTGATCCTGGACATCAATTGGGATACAGAAAAAGGCATCCTTCAGGTCTAATACTGAAAACCACCCATAGTCACCAGGTATGGCAGTTAATAGGGTGTACGGATTAGGCACAGTGGGATGTAAATCCTGAACAATATCATTAATAGCTCTTAAATCTTGGACAAAACGGTACTCGCCTGTATGGGGTTTCTTCACTGGCAGAATTGGAGTATTGTACGGTGAGCGACAGGGCCGAATGAGTCCAGATTGAAGGAAACTTTTCAATACTGGCTCAATTCCCCTCAAGGCCTTAAGGGGTATTGTTTCCTTTTCGGGGTTCTGCTCCCCTCTATCACTTCTATCTTTACAGGCTCTGCATTTTTCGCACGTCCTGGGGTTCCATCAGCCCATACCCATTTACTTACACTTTCAACAATTTCTGGAGGTAAAATTTCACTTTTTGGTGGAACATCTTGAGTAAGCAACATCTGGAACCGCAGAGCATGCTCTGGAGGAAACTGTAGGTGAAGCCTCTGATTTTTGGGTGAGAATATAATTCGTGCATTGAGCTTACTTAAAAGGTCCCGACCAAGGAGAGGGATTGGACACTCTTCCATGTATAGGAAGCTGTGCTGGAGCTGTGTGGTGCCCAACCGGCACTCCAAAGGTGGCAGGAAGGGTGTCTGTTGTGACTTCCCTGTAACCCCAATGACTGCTGCAGTCTTTTTGCTCATTTTAGTTAATTTCGAATTCAAAACTGAGTATGTTGCTCCAGTGTCCACCAAGAAATCAATCAGACGATCCCCCACAGCGAGGGTTACCCGGGGCTCCGAGGGGGTTATTTTGATGGGTTTAAGATCTAGTGGAACCCCTGGGCACCCCTATTCTTCATCTGAATCTTCTCCATGAACTATTATTTGTCTCCTTTCCTCCACACTTGGCTCCAGATTCCTTCTACTCTGTCTATATTCCCTCCTATCTTCACCTGAGACCTTACTCTGTGCTATCACTGGTCTCCTGTCCTCTGTGCTGGGCTCTCGATTCCTTCTCCGTCCGTATTCCCTATCATCATCTGAGCCTCTACTCTGTGCTAACATCTGTCTTTTTTCCTCTCTCCTTGGTTCCTGGTTCTGTGTACTCCTCCTATATTCCCTCCTGTAACCCCTACGTGAATCATCCTGTCGTGGTGTCCTCGGTCTTCTATCCTGCCTTCTGTAATTACTGCGTCTGCCTCTTTCCTGTAACCTGGGACAACTGTACTTCCAATGTCCCTCTTCCCTACAGAAAGCACACTGATCTCTTCCCAGGGGTTCACGTCTCTGTCCATTACTGTTTTCCCGAAACCATGGCCTGTGCTTTCTTTGTACAAAAACAGTCGCAGGTTTCGGTCTCCTGTCCTCTCTCCTGTCCTCTCTATTATTATAAACCTTAAATGCTAAGTCCACTACCTGGGACGGACTCATTTCTGTGACGCCGTCTACCTTTGCTAACTTTCTCCTTATGTCCGGAGCACTATTTGTGATGAACGCCATAGTGAACACACGAGCATTTTCTGGGGCATCCGGATTTATATCCGTGTGGTCTGTATACGTCTGAATAATCCTCTCAAGGAATTCTGATGGATCCTCATTAGCCCCTGTGTAAGTTCCAATATTTTGTTAAAATTTTTATGTTTGGGGATTCCCTGCTCTAGTCCTACCAATAAACATTTTTTATACAGATCCAACTTCGCCAGTCCTCCATTGTTGGGGTCCCATTCAGGATCTACCTCTGGGACAGCAATCTCTGGCTCTGGGGATTGGCTATCCTGTTGGCGGAGACGTTCAGCCTCCTCCCTGGCTTTCCTCACTACTATCCTCCGCTCATCTAGACCTCGTAAAACTTGTAACATCAACTGTATATCTGCCCAGTTAGGGCGGTGGGAGAGAAAAACGGAGGCAAACAAGTTCGCCATCCTCTTAGGAGCCTGCCGGTACGAGGGAACAGAGTTCTTCCAAGTTAGGAGGTCCCCGGTGCAAAAAGGACGGTGCGACCAAAAGTACCCAGCAGGTCTCCCCTCTTCATTCACGCCACCTATCGGCAACTTGTGAAGAGGAAACTGTCCTGCCACAGGGCGATCTTTACTGCCAAAATGGGTGCTGCTCCTAGTGTGGGGAGGAGACGCCATGATAACTACCTCCCTGGAGGGCAATGGAGGCTGTGAAGCCTCAGGAATCTGTGCAGGAGGGGCCTCAGGAGGGGCCTGGTCACATGGTGAAGGCCTTTGTCCTGAAGCCTCAGGAGTCTGTGTGGGAGGGGCCTCTTCACCTGGAGAGGGTCTTTGTCCCCATGAGTTTAAGGTATTTAGCAAATGAATCTCCTCCTCCTCTTCTAACTCTGCCCTTCTGCAGTCCTCATGGGAAGGAGAACGTTTATCTCTTCCCTGCATCATTACCCTAGCCTTCACCTCCACCATATCCCATTTATGAAGAGCGGCCTGTATCTGGTCCTGCATACTCTTAAAAGCTGACTCAAAAACGTTACGATTATCATCCCTCACACTGTCAATAGTCAAATCAAAAGCCTGATTTTGTCGTTGCACTTGATCCTGCATGCTTTGAAAAGCTGACTCAAAAGCCTGATTTTGTTGTTTCATAGCTAAGTTAAGAGCTTGAATTTGTTGCAGCACATTCTCAGTATGGGAAGTATAACCACTACTTCTCATAGAAACAAGAATGTAGCACATGGCGCCTATGCACATTACCAAAAAAACACCCAGAAGCACAGACTGCAAAGGGATGGCTTGTAAACCATTCACATATGTATACAGAATTAAAATCATGTGCCATATGCTAGGTTTAATCCAATTATTTACACTTATCAAACTGGTGGTAATATTTAACGGAAAAAGGCTACTTACATTCAAGGCCGGAAAAAAACTGAAAGAACTCAAGTTAGGGATTAAACTGCTGAATTTCATGGTTGGGGCCACGTTTGGGTCAAAACCACACCCACAAGAGCCGTATGCGCGGAAAAAAAAAGACTTTTCAAGACGTGAAACAAAGAGTTTCACTGCCAGTCCTGCAGACCTAATGCGGTTTTATGGTGACCAACGCAAGAAAAATTACTTTGGGTTGGTCAACCACCGGTGAAACTTGCAAAGCACGTTGGGCGCCAAGCTGTTATAGAGCAACCCTGATATAAAACAGGTTCCCTGGCTGTGGGTCCTCACCCGCGCACTTAAAAGGGACTTATGAATACTCCACTACAGGCACACACAAAAGGTTAATAAAAGGTTTATTTACAAGGGAAAAGGAAATAAGGAAAATGTACAACTCAGGGAGAAAATAGGGAAATAAAGTCTTTAATGCGTCCTACCCGATCCGATGACCTGGAAACCCAAAGTCACTCTCAGAGCTGGCCAGACGCTGCTAGCTGGTGGAGAGCCAAAAAATGGGGACCCCCCCCCCAAAGCCCACGTGTCTGCCTTTTATATCCACCTGGCTGTTTAACCCCACCCTCAGGTCCCAGCCACCTTCCCTTTGGTGGTGATGGGATTTGGAGTTCCCAGTGTCTTTGGCTTTGACCTGGGGTGGGGGTGGAGTCCACAAAGCCTATATGGAATTAGCTTTGGGACATCCCTTTTCTCCCTAATCTCTTTTTCTATGGGCTTTTGGCCACTACATGCTTTCAGTAAGAAGGCAACCTTCAAGGTCAATAAAAAAACTAAGCCTTACACTAGAACTCATTGTTTCAGCTAAACAATAACCTAAGACAGTGGATAGCTGCCAGTACATCCTTATCAGCTAAAGCCTAAGCAAAAAAAGACTTTTCTTATTCTCATGGCCTTCACAGCAGGAGCTGGCTGCTACTCAGCTATCAGAACTTTTTTTATTTAGAAACTCCTAACTCAAATAGCTTTATTTAAAAACTTTCCCAAGAAACTTCAAGGGAAGGCAAAAGAAGGACCCACTATAATTATTGTATTGTAATGCTTGTCAGGCATGTTCAACAAACCATCTCCCATTGTCAAGTGGGCCAAACTGCCCAACAACTAATTTCTAAACAAACACTTTTTCGTGCTATTTACTTACAGTATGCTGATACATATACTTTATTGCCTAATATACTTTCTGATAAATTTTTCTGTCTCTATGACCAAGAACAGAAAGCAAAGGGATGCCAGATCTTCAGCCCCACGGTGTGAGGCCTTTTCTCTTAGCTGCTTGTCAGTATCCTATCTGGCTGGAGCAACAAGGCCTCCTGCAGCTGACTAACATATAACTAATTGATTAAAGTAAAAAACAGAAGGCTTTTATATAGAAATCATCATCTATAGTATATTGTTTTAATATTGATTGGATATTAAGGATCCAAGGGCCTGGAGGGCGTTAATGCCAGGCAAGCGGCACTGACTCTTCCCTAGCCCCCAACTCTCAATTAAGGGAAGTCTCCTGATCTAAACAAAGAGTTTTCTACCTATCACTTCTCTACTTTATCTAGTCAGCCTAGTTTCCGTATTTAACTGTAAGATCAAGGGGCAATTTCCTCTTCCATAAGGTTGCTGGTTGTTGTTCTAAGGAGCTACAAATATTTTATTGGGCAGGAGTGGAGATGGTGATAGCCTTTGATTCTCAAAAATGGTCAATATGTGACATATCAGTAGTTGTAACATTGACCATTTCCGAGTGCATTATTTGTGCTGCTCAACCATTCACAAAATTGCTGTTGTCTTATTCTTGAATGTATACTCTAACAGCTACCATACCAATTGTCACATCCAAGGAAATTAGCCCTAAACAAACAGGAAGAATTAGCAGGAGTCAACTATGGAGTCTCCTGGTTTATCAGGAATTTTCTTATACTTGGAGCATGACTCACCTCTGCCACCCAACTGTTATCTTTAAAGTAAAGGAATATTTTTCTCCAATTAGCTCTTGCCTCAAAAGACCACATCTCTATATCAAAGACTTGGCTGATAGATGTTTACAATCTTTTGTTTCCAGAAGTTTTTCACTGGTTAATGTAAAGCCAAATGTTGAATTGCTGCCTTTTTGGCAAAGGACTACTAATTTTATGAAAAATGTAATATTTGTATCATGCAGTGCCATTTGTCATCAAAATGGTTATTCAGTGATTGATCAGTATTTGCAGTTTTACTTTTAAATGCGTATTTTAGCAATGATAGAAACTAGCCATAAACAAATGAGGAGAATCTTGGAGTCAGCTAATGAGATTCCTGATTTTTCAGAAATCTGCCCCAAGCCCAGACTGAAAGGTCCATGCAGGAGGCCTGAATGCAAAAACCCACCAGGTAGCCCACCTGGGGGCAGGAATGTGGAAAACCTGCCTGGAGGACTCAGACAATGAGCCTCCCCCCTTCCCCTAGGAGTCTCTTCTCAGACAAAGAACCTCTACCTGTCCCAGGAAACTCCCCTGCCCAACAAACTTTTTCCCGCCATAGGAGCCCAACTTCCCACCTGACCCCTCCTTACCCTATAAAACCCTGCTTCCCCCTAACAACGTGCACGGCTTCACTGACCCCCACCTTGGGTGTATGAGGTCCGCCCTGGGCGCAATAAACTTTCCCTCGCTTTGAGAAATGTAGCCTGGCTCTCCTTTTCTTTACTGTACCGAACCTTTCACGGACTTTTGTCAGACATGAGTAGCGGGGCTCCCAATAGCTGCTCACTTACACGGGATTCCCAGATTGTGTCACAGAACCCTGCCCTTTGGGCCACGGTGTGTGGGTGGGGGCAGAGCCAGGGGCCGCATGCCACGGCCCAGGGAGTGGCTCATGGCAGAGGCCTGCTCAGCAGGCTCTGTGTCATGGCTGCGTCCTGCACCGTGCAGTCACTCACACTCCTTCTGATATGTTCATGTGACTGTCAATATTAAGACAATGGAAGGGCCTCCCTGTGGTGCCAGGGGCAACCTGCAGCCTCAGCAGCACAAGTTCCATCCCCTGGCCGGCCAGGGAGGTGCAGACCTCTCCTGAGCCGCCCCTCAGCAGTGCATTTCAGTCAGTCTGCCTGTTCTGTTCCTTACTTTGTCTCTGGTGAATCCTCTCCCCCCCCACACACCTCTAGCCTGCACCCCAGCTCTTGGATGCATAAATAAATCTTTAAAAAATATATCTCCACCCCACACAGGGCCCTACAGGACACGCAGATGCTGGGACTCAAAAGTGCAAACGCTTCCCAAAGCCCCTGCCCTCCACTCCCCACTGCCATGTCCTCCATGAGGGCGTCCTCAGCTCTTTCTCCAAGGCGAGTCCGAATCTGTCCACTGAGCTGCATCCTCGCTACCACCTCCTTGCAGGCGTGTCCTTTCTCACCTGGCTTGTTGCAGCAGCCTCCTAACAGATCTTATTTTATCTGTCCCTCCTTCTAGAACATTCCGGACACAACATTCCTGGAGGCTCCTGCTGGCTCCACACCTTGCCGACCTGGCAGGTCCAGGTATGGAGACGCCTGTCAACAAAGAGGTTTGGGTCCGACAGTACCACAGAGCACCCCTAAGCTCCGGTCTCTGGCTCCCACTTTTCTGGCGCATGTCCCCCAGGCAGGACAGGGATGTCCTATTGTTAGGGGGAAAAGGATGTCCCAAAGCAAATTCCATATAGGCTTTGTGGACTCTACCCCCAGCCCAGGTCAAAGCCAAAGACACTGGGAACTCCAAATCCCATCACCACCAAAGGGAAGGTGGCTGGGACCTGAGGGTGGGGTTAAGCAGCCAGGTGGATACAAAAGACAGACAGTGGGCTTTGGGGGGGCTCTCCATTTTTGGCTCTCCGCCAGCTTGCAGTCCGGCCAGCTCTGAGAGTGACTTTGGGTTTCCAGGTCTTCAGATCGGGTAGGACGCATTAAAGACTTTATTTCCCTATTTTCTCCCTGAGTTGTATATTTTCCTTATTTCTTTTTCTCTTGTAAATAAATCTTTTATTAACCCTTTTGCGTGTGTCTATAGTAGAGTATTCATAACTCCCTTTAAAGCACGCAGGTGAGGACCCACAGCCAGGAACCCGTTTAATATCGGGGTTGCTCTATAACACCTTAGGCCTCCTTCCCTTCTCCTTCCAGGGCATCTGCCCTTGGGCTGTTGGGGCTCCCCGAGATGCCCACAGGGGCGGTGCATGGACCCTGCCGGACAGTCAGTTGTGCTGCTTGTTTGAGTCACTGGGACAGCTCAAGTATTTATCCTTTTGCGGAAAAAAAGTTACATCCTCGCCTCAGCCTCAAACTATTCAAAAAAGTGTGGAAGGGCCAAACTCAAGGCTGGGACTTAGGCGGCTGCACAGGAAAGGGAGCTTCTGTGGGGGTAGGGAAAGGGAGCACCTGCTGGGGGTAGGGGGAGCCCAAGAAATCAGAGCTAGGCCTTGGCCAAGACCCCAGACCCGAGCCCTGGCGGGGGCGGCAGTCCAGGAAAGCCCCTGTGAAAACCCCTGGGCGCCGGGAGGGGGGAGGGACGGGGACGCGGGAGGGAGCGCGCTCTGCACTTCAGGGTCACAGGGAAAAGGGGGTCTTTCCCTGCCATGGATGGCTTTGTGGGAATCTGGCAGAACTGGGAGATGGGAAGGGCGGTGACCGGTGCCCATCAGGTCCAGGCTGCGCGGCTTTCACTTTCCTGGCGCGGGCGCGATGGCTCCCGCCCCCATCAGGACGGGAAACTGAGGCACGGAGGTCGACAGGCCCCAGGTCCGGGGGAGGGCGCAGTAGTAACAATGGGCGAAGCGGGCCCCTGACCCCGCGGTCTGCCCGCCTTGCGGGCCCGCCTGCCACACCCCTGCTCCCGCCCTCCCCCGCTGAGCTGCGGACCCCAGAGCCGCCCCGGGCGGCCACGACGTCCGGCCCCTGCGGGCGTCCACGCGCGGTCCTGGCCCACGCCCCAGTGTGGCCCCAGCGCCTGCGCGCCGCGACCACAGCCCCCCAAACGGAGCCGCGGACCGGAAGGCCCGCAATCCCCGCGCCCGGTCCGCCCCGAAGGGCGCATGCTCCCCAGGGCCCGGGCGGGGCCGCCTCGGCCGCCTCGGCCGCCCCGGCCGCCCCCCTCCCGCCCGCGCCTCCCCCGCGCCTGCGCACCCGCGGTGGCTGAGGCGCCGGCTCCGCAGAACCCGGCCTGGGTCTGGCTGGGGAGGGGAGTCTTCGCGGGGACCCGCGGGCGGCGGGAGGGGCCGGGACGGGGGCGGGGGGCCACGACGCAAGTGGCAGGAAAGCCAGACCCCTCTCTCCCCAGGGGGAGCCGAGCCCCACCCGCCCCCAGCTGAGTCGCCTGGACAGGCTCAGTCAGGCCACACAGGAGCTCAAGCGAGTTTCCTGCGCCCTGGGACTGGGGGCGAGGCACAGGCAGAGAGCAGAATACCAAGTTGAGAGGGGGGAGCTGGGCAGCCTTGGGGTGTGTGTGTGGGGGGGGGGCAGCGACAGGTGGAGCTCAGCCTGGAAGTGCCTGAAGCAGAGATGAAAGGACATTGCGGGGAGCTTTTGGGGTGGGGTGAAGGGATTTGGGGCTACTAGGGCTCCGTAAATGGCAAGAGGCCCATGCCATCCCCGGGGAGAGGCGGGAGCCAGAGGGAGCTCAGGAGAGGGTTTGGTGGAGAAACGTGGGGTCAGACCAGCCTCTAGCACCGCAAGCCTTGCTAGTGGGGAACACGTGGAACCGCCTCTCAGGGACAGTCTCCCCTTCCCTCTGTCAGGGCGCCGTGGATAGGGTGACCTTCGGTCCCCCCAGGCAGCGTGGCTGTGGCAGGACCGTGTGACCGTGCCCTCTGCCAGGCACCCTGGACATGGCTTGTGTATTTATCTGTCACCCGGTCGCATCCTCCTGGCATCGCAACAGCTAGGCAAGTGCCAGGCCGAGCCATCCCTGGGCCTAATCCTCGTCCTGCAAGCGGGGGAGCCCCCCCCCTCAGCCGTTGTCACCCCCTCTTCTGTTTCAGGGCTTCCTGGAGTGGCCCAGAGCACCCCAGCAGACGGCCATCGTCCTGGTGGTGTGTGTGCTCTCCCTGTTCTGGTGTTGACTGGGATGCCCTTGGCGCTTTTCCTCTGACCATGGTGCCACTGCCGCCAAGGGTTCTGCGCGTCGGGGAGGAAGTGACCGGGCTAGCAGCAGGACAGGCCACTGAGGCTGACCAAGTGCCCTCTCAACACCCGGGACATTACTTTTGTTGCGTTTAACCTTTTGGGGAGGCTTTGCACCCGTGTCCCTGAACGAAGTCATCCTTGATGCAAATGTTTTCTATCCCACTGGGAGGGGGCAGGGATTCGCCCGGTGGCCCCAGCTGGAGGTGCAGCGGGACCTCACAGAAGGTAGACAGAGGTAGCTCTGGGGGTGGACAGTGCTAGTAGCTTCCTGACCTGTGTCCTTGGGACGTAGGATATTTCTCCAGATACTGAACCCCCTTGTTTCCGGAGGAGTCTCTTGTCTGTTGAATTCGGGGTCATGTGAGGACTCACTCACCCTTTTATCTGCTTGTAAAGAGTCGGTTCCTTGACATTTGGAAAAAGGCCTCCGTTGAGGGATCACATCCTGGAGCCAGGGAGGGCTGACTCTTGGCTGCCGTGTATCTGTTGCTTTTTATTTATCCTCATGATGGATTTTGTTGCTAGAAAATCCTCCCACTCAGCCATTGCCATGTTTGCCTTCATTTTTACCATGTTACCCTTCCCTTTTTGGTCGATTTGTAAGTGTTGGATTAGTTGACTCTGGCTTCTCCAAAGAAACAGCATCAGGATGGATTTATATCCATTTCCCTCCAGCTTTGCGATGTTTCCCATTATTAGCTCTTGGGTTTGAAAAAATGTGTTTCTACTCCTCGTGTCAATGTGGAGGTTGAATCCTTTGTGTTCTCTGACTACAGATTATCCAGTGGTAGAACCAGCCTCGGCAGCTTCCTGAAGTTGGATGCCCCGAGTTTGAGTTTTTTATGTCACACCGTCCTGTTTCTAACTCATAATGGCTGGACTGACTCAAAAAATCATTTTCTTGATTTCTGGCTCTGTGGGAATGTGGCCTCTCCACCGCTTTCCCAAGCTTTCTGGAAGCCTTGGCTGCGGCCTGCCTGGATCACGACCTGTGTGTGTGTGTGTGTGTGTGTGTGTGTGTGTGTGCATGTGCGTGTGTGTGTGACGTGGACATTTGAGGGTGATTTTCCATTTGTAGAATCCCAAAGTTGGCTTATGACACTGTGCACGCCTTATTTTGGCCCGCCCCTGTCCCAAGCCCATGAAGGTAATGGGGAAAACCTGCGAGGACGAGTCTATTTTTCTAATTTTTGCTCTCTAAGCTCAGCAGCTGTGACTGGACATGGAAATAGAGCGTCGCTCTGCCGAGAATATGGGATTCACGCAAGAAATCCCAAATAAATGGAGAAAGTGAGACCCTTCATGTCACTTGACTAGGATTCCAAGGCCTTTTAATGCTATGCTAGAGAAATGAAGACATGCAGGTTTGAAATGGGGGGGTCTCTCCCCATCGTGCTCCTGGGGTGCAGTCACTCCAACAAAAAGGGGCATCTAAAGGGAAAGGACACAAATCTGAATAGGGTCACTGTATCCGCGTGGCATAGCGTCCTGTCCCACCCCACCCCTCCCCTTCCCGTCCCGTCTTGGCGTCCTGCCCCCGTGTCCTGTAGCTCCCCGCCGCACCCTGCCCCGCCCTGTCGCCTCGCGTCGCGTTGAACCCTGCCATGCCCCGTCCAGTCTGGCTGTGCCCAGTCTGGCTGTGTCCCGCAGTGTCGCTTCCTGTGGAGCCCTGCCATGCCCCGTGTCTCACTACACTCTGTTTCATTTGCAGCACCACCTGGTGGCGGGCAGGAGTGGGCCATCTGGTCGACCCACCTGAATGCCCTGGGCCGGCCAACTGGTCGACCTCAGCATGGCCCAGCAGCAGCCGCGGCCCCCTCCCCTCCGGCAACCCAGTGAGGAGGAGGGGCCTGGGACCCAAGCGGCCGCGTGTAGGTTCCCCCAGGAACCTACACACCTGGCCACCTGTGCCCCGGACTCGGGCCGCCCACATCCCACTCCCTCAGGGGCGTCTCCTGCCATCTAGGAAGGAAGGGGCAAAGCACCCCGGAACTGTAGCAGGAGGATGGGGCCGTTCCTAGCGAGCAGCCCCTGCCAGGGGGCGAGTGGGCTGCGGGCCTGACTGAAGGCAAGGACTCACGCACCAGGGTGGGTCCTTGTTTCCTCATGGGCACCTGGGCACAGGCTTCCCTCACACTGAGCAGGGTTACCCACCCCCCCAGCTTCTGGGGCTCCAGGGTTTAACAGCCAACTCACAAGAGCAGCGTGTGTCCCAGCGTAGACCTCAGGCGCCGCCCGCGGGTCCAGAGCACTCCAGGCACACATGCACCTTGGCCATAACACAGACAAGTCCAGGGCCCACCTCCTGCCAAGTGTGGTGGGGCACCTTGCCAACAGGGGGTACAGCCACAGACCCCTGGTAGCATAGGCACAGGCAGCAACCCCCAACCACATGTTGCTCTTTGGAGTGAGGCATCAGGACAGGGGGAACCTAGGGAGTCAGGCCCCCTCAACAGGAACACATGAGGAAAACAGGCCCCAAGCCACTGGGGCAACGCCACGGAGGCCACAGGCAGGAGCTCAGAGGCATGGAAGCCCCCCCTCCAACCCCAGAGAGCCCAAGCCCCCATCTCTTCCTAGCCCTGCTACACCACAGTCAGCCTAGGGAACAGCCCCCCAAACCATGGGCTTGGGTACGAGGCCTGGCCTCACCACAGCTCGGGGCTCAGGGGAGCCAGTTCTGCACCTGCATTTGTGCTTGAGAACACCATGTAGCCCCACAGGGGCCACCGCAGACAGCACACCCTCTTAAGAGGGGTGGTGGTATTTTGGTATGGGCTGCAGCTCAGGACAACATGAGGCCCCTTTGCTCTATTCCAGGCAGGAGCCCATGGCTCACTTAGTATTGACCAGGGGCCCCACATATGGGACACAGTGTAGGCACAACCCACTGCACCCGCAACCAGGTCTTGGGGAGCCTGCAGGCAACATGGAGAGCTGCCCCGTAAGCACCCGCCCCCAGTGCTGCTCCCAGACCAAAGCACTCACCCACAGCCCCCGTGGCCTCTCAGAGCCACTTGGACCACGCTTGCCGCGGTGCTTGTTCCCCACTTGCCACGAGTCCATCTGCCCCGGCAGTCTCACCCCACTGATGAGCAGAGGCAACCCCCCACAGGGAGCACACAGGCATAGCAGAGTCAGCCCAGCCCACACCATTGCTTGGGGTTAGGGTTATCATAGCAAGTAAAAAGGGCACTTTCTAAGGTGCCATAGGAGATACAAGGGCCTGCAGAGAGGAGCCACCACCCCTCAGAGCCCACCACTGACAGACCAGGCCATGGCCCCCAGCCCCCCTCAACATGGGCAAGGCACCCCTGCCACCACTGCAATGGGGCTGAAGCTAAACACTCTTCCAGGGGCAGTCCAGTAAGGGCAGCACAACCCTGGGGCACACAGCACCAGGGGACAGAGCCACTGAGCTGGATGGGGCCAAGCCCTGGCATCAGCCCTCCATGACTCCAGGTGCCCTCTTGTGGAGGCTTCAGCAACACCAGCCCTGCAGGCACAAGCAAGGGCTCCCATAGCCACCCCCATGGTTGGCCAGCCTCTAAAGGCAGCTGGAGCCTGAAGCTGCCCCAGCACCTCTGGGGCATTGCCTGTCATGGCCCTCCACTGTCTTGAGAGCCGGAATCCCATGTCCAGGCTGCAGCACTCACAGGGGGCAAGATGCCACCCCAGGGGCCTTGTATACAGGGCTCAGCCAGCACTTGATGTGCATCAGGGAAGAGGAACAGCCATCTGGGGGCTCAGAGCTTTCTCTTCCTCTTTACCTAACAGCCCCCACTATGTGACAGCAGCACTGACCCATGCACACAAGGCAGGGCTCAGCGCACAGCCAACTGCTTGGACAAGAGCCTTTGGCAGTTCAAGCACCCCCACTGCCCACCCAAACTCAGGGAGGCTGCAAACCTCAGTGATGGGGGCAGTGACCCATCAGGCAACACAACACTCAGTCACCATGAGCTGGATTTCCACCTGCCCACCAGGGGCACCTCCCCTATAGGGCCCAGTGGAGGGCTCCACTCTACAACCAGCCACACAGGACCCTAAGGGCCCCAGCTCCTGGGGCAAGCAGTACCATGTGGGAGATGGGTGCTGCTGGCCACCACCCAGAACTCTAGGCCTCTGACACTTGCAGGCAACACAGGTTCAGCCACCCCCAGGCCCCCATGGACCTCCAGTTACCACATTTGCTGGATCTACTGTGACACTATAGCCCCCATGGGGCTGTGGTGGCCTGGGCACTGCCCACAGGCAGGCACTCCTGGAGCCCCACCAGCACCAGCTGCCCCCACAGGCCTCTCTTGCAAACTGGAGCTGGCAACATGGGGCTCCTCCTTTCTCTGGCATCTCCTGCTCCAGCAGCACCACACAAAGGCTGCCCTCTAGCCCAAAAACAGCCCCATGGGTCCAGGTGGCTCAACACACTGGCTCTTTCCAAAGTGAGGGCTCCAGGTAGCATGACACCCCACTGAGGGTGTATCCAGCAGCCACACCAACCATGAGCTGCCCAGCTAGCAGCCACAGGTACCCACAGCCTGAGGGTCAAAAAGACTGACCCCAAGCACAAGACTTACCTCAGGTCCCCCTATAGCTTGAGCGCTCGGTGGACATCAGTTGTAGAACACAAGGGCCCTCTTCACTGCATCCCAGGTGGATAGTTGCCTTGGGAGGGAGCCCAGAGACCCTGGCACAGTGTAAGCCAAGAGCCAGGTAGTGGCCAGGGCAGCACAGAGTATGGCCAGAGAAGACCAAGACAAGAAAGGCCACAGAGGCCCGGAGGGCCCAACTCTGAGGCTGTATATGCACAGGGGGGGGTCAGCTCATGACATTGGCAACTGTATGACTGACCCTCCAGGAGGGGAGGGCAAGCTCCCTGAGGAGCCACACCACTGAGGTGTGCAGCTGT
The DNA here is from genome assembly GCF_964194135.1 of Talpa europaea. Lineage (NCBI taxonomy): Eukaryota > Metazoa > Chordata > Mammalia > Eulipotyphla > Talpidae > Talpa > Talpa europaea. Next base: position 76,355 of record NW_028167945.1, read on the forward strand.
GGACACTCCATCAACCTCAACTTGGTCTGAGGCCAGCACCACAGCAGGCAGGGCCACAGGGACACAAGGCCAGGGCAGCACCCGCTGCTCCTTTCAGGGCATCAGAACAGCGAGGCACACTGGGGGCCAGGCCCTGTAGACAAGCAAACAGGAGCACAGAAGAGGAGCAAGTCCTGAGCCATTGGGGCACACAGTAGAGGCCACAGGCAGGGGCTGAGGGCCCTGGAGCACACAGAGGCATAGCCGCAGAAAACATGCTCCCGCCAGGACACCCGCCTCCTCCCAGCCCCAGTGCTCCACATTCACAGCATGGGGAGCAGCCACCAACAAGGGTGTTGGCGCAAGGTCTGACCCCAGCAGCAGCCTCAGGCCGGAGGCATTTTCTCTACAAGTCCGTTTTTGCTTGAGCCCGCCTTGTGGGCACAGGGTTCCACATCTGACAAGGCGCCCCTCACAGGAAGGGCTGGTGCAGGCCCCAGGGCTCACCATAGCAGTTGGGGGGCTAAGTGTTATCCTAGTCTTGAAACAAGACTTCCAACCCCACTGGGAGTGCCCCCCTCACCAGCTCGAGGTGTGGGGTGCGTTGTGGGTGCAGTGTTTGCATTCTGCGTGATGCACCACTACCCTGATCAGGTTTTGGGGAACGTGCAGGAAACTCACAGCCCTGCCGGGCAGCACCCCCAGCTACTCCAAGATGGAGACGCTTATTGCAGACTCCGCGGCTTCTCAGAGGCTGAGCACCGGTCTGGCCATGGCGCCTGTTGCCCGCTTGGCACACTCACCCCGCCTTTGGGCAGCGGCAGCACCCGCCGGGAGACCGTGTGTGGCAGCCGGCTGTGCTTCCACCGCGGGCGGGTGCTGCTGCGGCGCGCGGTGCGGAGCTCTGAGACACCATAGCGAGGGCGCGGGTTTGCGGAGACGCCGGAAAACGGACACGGGCGAGGGCACGCGCGGGGTTCCGCCCCAAGAGAGCAGCTGCTGATACTCTGGCGTCAAAAAGAGCCGATTTGGGGCCAGAAAAACCTCAGCGCCCAGGGGCGGGGCCGAGCCCGCGGGCCCCTGGAGCTGCGGCCCGAACCCCGGCCCCTTTGGCCCGCGCGACCCCTTTGCCGCCTCCAGGCACGAACCCTTTGCCACCTCCCCGGTGTGCGCGGGGGCTTCTGGTCGACCTCGGGCCAGAGGAGGAGCCGGGGCCCCGCGGCCCCGCGGCGGGCCGTCCAGCCTCGGCCATCTTGGGGGCCTCTCCGCACTTGGGGCGCTGCCGGCCCGGCTCCCCCCGCGGCCCTCCCCCAGGGCGGCTCCGGCCCGACCCCGCCGGAGACCCGAGTCCTGAGACTCCGGGATCCTGGGATCCGGCCCCGGGGCCCTGGCTTCAGCCCACGAGCCGGCCCCGATTCGCGGCCCCGGCCCCGGTCTTTCCGTGGGTTCGGCGCGAAGCTCGCACCTCGCGGGTCCCGCCCGCCCGCGCCCCCGCCCGCGCCCGCGCCCGCGCCCCCGCCCGCGCCCGCGCCCGCGCCCGGCGCCCGCCCCCCGCGACAGCGCCTGCCCCAGGTCCCCGGCCGGCTGCGACGAGTTCGCCCCCCCCTCACTCGCGGATGCTGTGCCGGCTCCGGCTCCAGACACCCCAGGCTCGCGGCTCGCGGCCTCGTCCCCGTTCAGGCGCCGCCCCCACCCGCAGCACTCGGCCCCCAGCCCCCGGCCCGACCCTAGGGTCACGGACCCCGCTTGATTCGCGGCCCCCGACCCCGCGGCTCCTGCGGGAGACTTGGGGTGAACAGCGGCGGCATCTCTTACCTCCGGGCTCAGCAGCGGGGCTGGACCCCGGTGGTCCCTCACACCCCCGGGGCTCCCTCCCCCGGAGCTCCCTCCCCCGGGGCTCCCTCCCCCGGGGCTCCCTCCCCCGGGACGGTACGCGGCAGTCGGGCCGACGGAGATGCAGCCCCGGGCGCGGGACAGCCGCTGCCTCCCCCGGGACCCTCCCGCAGAGGTGCGCCCCGCGCTGTGCAGGTCCCGGTGGCCTGCGGGAGGAGGCGCTGCCCCCGCGGAGAGCTGGTGGACCCGCGCTGCGCGCAGCCCCGGCGAGCTCGCTGCCTGGCCGTGTACAGCTGCGCTCACAATCCCCCGGCGTCGGACGCCTCGCGCGCAGCCCGCCCGACCGGCCCGTCCCGCCCGCGCGCCCCGGCCTCCCGGAACCGCGCGCCGGGCGCCGCCGCCAAATCCACCCCCTTCGCGGGTGGGCGTGGGGGGTGGGCAGGCGCCGTCTACGCGGCCGTCAGGGGGCGCCCACGCCCCCCACTCCAGCCCGGCTCCGCCTCGCGCGCGGCTCTAGCTGGTCCCAGCGGCCGCGCTCCCGGGGAGAAGCCGAGACCGGGCGGCCGAGTCGAGGCGGTGGGGTCGGCGCGCACCAGCACGAGCCACGCGAGGACGCAGGACACGACCCAATGGCCTCGGACCTGGGAAGCGGGGGCGGAGGCGGCGGGGAGTCCCTTCCCCGTCGGCAGGAATTGGGGAGAGGGTGTCTGGCGCCCGCTTGGGGGCTGGGGGCGGCCCAGAGGTCAGGCTTCTTGCTGGGCGGCCGCCGGCGGTGGCCTCCGGCCCTCCCCTGGGGTCACTCCGCCTGCGCGGCCACCTTTGCGCGCGCGCCTCTGGGGACAGGTCTGCCCTCCGCGCCCGCCGGTGTCCTCAAGGCTCGGCTCAGCTGGGGGTACCCGGACCCTCCTCTGACGCCGAGCCTCGCAGCTGCGCGCACGGTCCTGGGGAGGCTCCCCGGGACCGGGGCGGCTCCTTGGGCCCCTCCCAGCGGGCTACTGTGTGCCAATGGCCGGGCGCAGGAAAGAACCGGGACGCTTGCCTTCTGACTTGGAGGGCCCCCAGGGCTAGTGCTGTGGATGCTCACCTGCATCCTTTCACCCCAGGACTTATTCTTCCTGAGGGTCCACTGTGTGCTGAAGCCCGGGTGACATCCAGAGTACAGGGGAGATTCAGGCCCTGGGCACCAGGGCCAGGCCAGGGCTTTCCCCACTTACTCATTTCCCCTGATGTTTTCTGAGGACCTACTGTGTGCCAGGGCCAGTGCAGGTGATGTTAGAACGGAAGCAAAAAGTCCAACAGCCCCTGGTTCCTTGGCTGAGCTGAGCTGAGCTGAGTGGCCTCCCGGGTCTGGACTCTCCTCCTCCAGATATACACCCGCAGATCCCTGGTGCTTAACTTATTTTCAAATAAATCATGTTTTTCAAACTTTTAGGGGTGGAACAAGGGAACCTGAATATGGATTGTACAGGGATAAGAAGAGATTCATTCTGCTGGGATGACGTTGCAGTTGCTTAGGAGATGATTTTGGTTAGACACGCAAGCAAAGGTATTTACCACCGAAGCGAGGTCAGATCTTATAATTTATTTCAAAATAAATTTGGAAACAGACATTTCCATGACCTATTTTAAAATCATTTATCTGTTATAAAGCCTAGTAAACTCTTGTTTTTCTTGGTAATGTTTTAAATTTCAAAGATGTTGGATTAGGGAATGCACCACACCTTACACTTTTCAGTATAATTGGAAAATTTCGTTTTTTTAAACGTGGGATTTTTGTGTAGACCTGTTGTCCTAGACACAGGGCAGTTCGTCAGTTGACGTTGTGCCCAGACTGTGGGCACCTCGGGGTGCCCCATGTGTAGGGTGTCAGAGAATGAACGGGAATCCCAGGGGCCGCCCCTGGGGGGGGGGCACATTCAGGCAAATGAGCGAATATTCACAGGAACCCTCGCTTACCCGGACTTATGGGGAAATAGGGCAGAGGCGGCCAGGGGACCACAGACATGGTGCCTGGGGGGCCCTGGGAGGACTCTGGGGGGACTCGGTGACTCTGAGGGGGACTTAGCACCTGGTGGGAGCTCGGTGCCCGGGGGAGGGGTGGCTGGTTATTTTTAGACAGCACAAGTTGCGCAGCACGGGGCTGTGACCGGTGAGATGATGTTGGGGTCCTGCTGTGATTATGGCTCCGAGGGAGGCCGCGGCGGACCTGCGCCCAGTGGGCCACCGGTGCTGCGGCAGCGGGGCGCCCCGAAGGCGGCGGCTTCTGGAAGGGGGGGGGTCCTTTGGTGTGTGGTGCCGCTGAGCCTGGAGGACCGACACCCCCGCCCCCCGCGCCTCCAGGGCTTCCGGACTCCGCCGCCGCGCTGTCTTCACCCTCCAGCCCGCGGGAGGTGCCGGCGCGGCCAGTCGCTCCGCCTCGGGGCCGCAGCCCGTGCGTCCCGTCCCGCTCCCGGCGGCTCCGCCGCAGTCTCGGTTCCGGACCTGCAGGGCAGAAAAGGGAAACCCGAGCCGGTGCCCTTCGTCCCAGGAGCAGCAGCTTCGTGGGGAGCTGGCGGAGCGGGGGCGCGCGCAGGGAGGCGGGGCCCTGGCCGGGGCGGGGCGGGGCGGGGTGGCGAGGGGAGCGGGGCCCAGGCCCGGGCAGGGCGGCGCCGGGTAGCGGCGGCCACGCGGGCGAGGGTCAGATCGCGCAGGGCCCCGGGCGCTGCGGGCGCGGGCCGGTGTGGGCCCCCCAACCCGTACTGGGGGCCCCCGCGCCCTCCTGCTGCACCCCTCTCCTCCGGGGGAAGCAGCGGGCGTCGGGGAGAGGACTGACGGGCGGGCGGGCGGGCGGGCGGGGGAGGGGAGGAAGGGGCTGGCTTGGGGGTCGCCCCGCCTCTGCACCCCGAGGGAACAGACGCGCACTCGCGCAGCCGCGCCCTCCCCGTCCGGGTCCCGCGCCGCGGGATAGGGACGGCCTCCGCGTGGCGCGGCGAGTTCGGGCCGCTTCTCCTCGGCCCGGAGACCCCAGTCCCGGCGCGTGGCCGGGCGGTGGGGGGCGACGCAACCAGGAGGCGCCCTTGCCCGGGAACTACAACATCCAAGAAGGCGCCGCGCCCGCCGAGACTACCACTCCCAGAAGCCCGAGGCGGGCCGGGAGCGGGGCGTGTCCGCGGGGGCGGGGCCTGGGGCGGGGCCCGCGCGAGGACCAGAGAGGCGGAGGCGCAGACCCCGAGTCACACAGCGGCCCTCGGCGCCCTCCGCCCGACAGACGCGGCCCTCGCGCCCCCCAGCTGCGCGTCCAGCCCTCGCCGGTCACCTCGCGGGCTTGGCCGATTCCCCACCGCTGGGACGAGCGATTTCCCCGCAAACGTCGGGGGCTCCCCAGTTCGAGCCCGGGTGACGATGACAGACCCGCCCGCGCCTGCAGCCCCGCACGCTTGGCTCGCCGCCAGCGGGACCCCGAGGGGGCAGACTAGGGGGGCGCCGGGGGTCTCCGGGGGAAGAAGCGCCCAGGGGTGCCCGGGAACCGTCTCGATGCGCAGCGAGCTCTCGCCCCGCCGCCGCCCCCTCCTTCCCGCGCCCGCCGCGGGGTCTGTCCTGGGGACGGGGCGGCGCCTTCAGGGACTGGCCCACGCGGGGAGCGCGGCGTCTGTGCCGAGAAGCTTCTTCCCCGGCGAACCCCAGGGTCCCCGCGGGCCTCCACTGACGGGACGAGGCCACCGGCGGGCCGGGGTCGCCCTCGGGACGGACTGACGGACACGAGCGCAGCCGCCGCCGCCCTCCAGACCGAGTCCACTAGTGGGACCGGAGCCTGAGCAAGTGCGCGGGACCCCCCAGGCTCAGGAGGCCGGGCAGGAGGGGCGAGGGGTGCAGGGAAGGTCCGCGGGCGCGCGCGGGCTCTCGGCACAGTCACCAGGTCATGTTGGGGCGCGGAGGCGCCAGAGGCGGGCGGGTCAGGCTCCTTGGCCGGGCGGGCGCTACGTCGGGGACGAAGGTGCAGCCGTGCCCTCAGCTCAGTTTTTAGGGGCCAATAGTGGGGGCTGGGAGGCTCGTGGCCCCCGAGCCCGGAAAGCAGGGGAGCCCCTCCCCGGAGCCCCGCCCTGGCGCGGGGTCCTGGACGCCTAGGGCCGCGCTGGGCAGGACGCTCTCCCCGGACGCGGCTCCGTGGGCGCGAAAGGGCCGCGACCCCCCCCCCCCCCGAGACCGGGGCCACAGGTGCAGGTGACCCCTTGGACTCACTTCCTGCCCTGGGGGGGAGCCTGAACCCCGCCTCTGTGGGGCCCCCACACGGAAGGAACCGGCGCCAGTTGTGCGGCTGGAGCCGGAGACGCGAGAGAGGCTGCCGGGAGGGGCCTCCCCAATCGCCCTCCGCGTCCCCCCTTCTCCCATCCTCTCCGCTCACCGGTGGCTCCCCAAGGCCGACAGGGCCCCCCAGCGCGCCCCTCTCCCCTCTCGGGCAGCGCGCGGGGTCCCGCACCCGGAGACTCAGGAGGCGGCGGGAGCGGAGGCGCTTCCAGGCCGCGCTCACCGCGTCGGGCGAGGAGAGCGGAGTGGGCGGGGATGCTGCGTCTTTCTCGGGGCCGTGAACTCTCTGGCCGGGCCGCGTTGGGGCTGGCGAGGCGGGGACGGGGCCACGCGCAGGGAACTCGGGCCGGCGGGGAAGGGCTGGACGCGGGGGCTCCGGGGCTTATGTTGGGCCGGGAGGAGCGCACGGGCAGGCCCGTCCCTGAGCGTGAACCTCGCGGCTGCGGGCTCGCTCAGGCTCCTTGGGACTTTGGGGCTGAGCCCCCTCCCGCCCCAGGCCCAGCAGCGGGAAGGCAGGGCGGGTGCCCGGGGTGTCTGGGGGGGGGGGGCGGGGGTGTCTATCATTAACATGTGATTTTAACTTTGTGTGATGTTTAATATTTAAATTAATCATGTTGTTTCTGTGTCGGATGTCACTCAGCAGTGTGAAGGCAAGACTAGTCCACATTTTGGATGCGGCTGGACTGTTGACTCTCCCTGTGGTGTCACAGTGCGCTCCCTGCAGGTGTTCACCTTGTGTTCTCCTCATGGGTGAGGGGTAAGGAGAGGGTGTGTCATTAATATGTTTCTTCTGTGGTGGGATCACAGCACTGCCAGGATTCTCCACTTTCAACATTTAACACTAACATAAGGACTTTCCACGCCATTAAAGACTGTTCAGTGTTACTGTATCTAGCTTTTACATTTAATTTTGTGTATATTGGGGGTTTTTATTTGGATAGTTTTGAATCATTTTACTGTAAATAAAGTGTTATTGAACATTGTTACACATACAGATTTATCGGAATTTGAAAGCATTTCCTTAGGTCATTTCCAAAATTAAAATTACTATTTCCATTGAAAATGTATTTTAGGGCCTCCGCAGTGGCGCAGTGGGTTGGGCGCAGCCTGTGGAGCTGTCCGCAGCCTCCGCAGCGCCGGGTCAATCCCTCCGGCCTTGGAGCAGCCCACATGACGCGCAGACCCCTCCTGTCTCCCGGCTGCGCCCCTCAGCAGTGTGTTTCGGTCAGTTTGTCTGTTCTGCCCCCAACTCTGTCTCTGGTGAATCCTCTCTAACACAACGCCCATGTCTGGCTTACAACCCAGTTCTTGAGTGCATAAATAATCTTTTAAGATTTACTTATTTATGCACACAAGAACTGGGGTACAGGGGGGTGAGAGGATTTATGTGGGGATATTTATGTGAGAGGATTTATGTGGGGGGTGAGAGGATTCATCAGAGACAGAGTGGGGAACAGAACAGGCAGACTGACTGACTGAAATGCACTCTGAGGGGAGCAGCGGGCATGACACGAGAGGTCTGCTGTGCCATGTGTGGAACCTTCTCTGGCCAGCCGGGATCGAACTGGTGCTGCAGAGGCTGTAGACAGCTTCACAGCGCTGTGCTCAACCGCCTACACCACCAGGGGAGGCCCTGTTTTATATACAATTCTTAACACATCTCGCTTTATTTGCATTTAGAGTTAGGACCTTCTACCTTTTGATTTTTAGATTGTGAGAGGTTATGGAAAAATTTCATCTTTATTTATCCCGCAGGCCCAGAGGTGATCTTTTTCCAAAGTCTGAGCCATTGGGCGACAGAGTACCCATGGCCCCAGCAGGGGCACATTTGCAACTTGAAGCAAGCAGGGAGTAGAGAAGCAGGAGACTTCTAAGAGCTCACCTGGTCATCTGGGGGGCACAAGTCAGGCTCCTGGCCAGTCACTCCCTGAAACTTTTAGTCCACCCCCAGGCCTTGTCCCAACATAGCTCCAGCTAATGAGCAGGTCACAGTGGGCTGGGGCAGGCGGGCTGGGGCAGAAGGCACAGGCAGGTCTGTTGCAAGCTCCAGGACTTCCAGCCATTCACCGACAGTGTCTGCCGCAGCCAGACCCTAAAATATCCACAAGTCATTAAAACAGCAAACAAGGTTGCTTGAATTTCTGGGAAAGATTTTTTTTAACCGTTGTTAAAAATCCCCTTACCTGAAGCTGACATAAAAGCAAGGCGTGGGGCCTCTCTGATGGCGCAGGGATTAAGCACAGCACTGCGAAGCCATCTGCAGCCTCTGCTGCACGAGTTCCATCTGATGGAGGGCAAGAATGGAAAGACTGGAAAGGGAGGCCTCACGTGACTAAAACCTGACTCACGCAAGGAGGTGTGGGGGTCGAGGGGAATAACAGGACCATTAACCCAGCTGTGGAGGTCGGACCCTTAGAAGCCAGTGCCTTGTCACAAGGCAGGAGACCTGAGCAGGATCCGATGCTCTAGGGAGTGGCGCACAGGCCTGAGGGGAAGGATATGGAGATTGGGCCCACCCCGGAATCTCTGGTCCCTTTCTAGTGTTGCCTGTTACCGACATCAGCAACAAGCAGCCACTCCACTGAGGAGTGACCCTCCCAAAGAGAAAAGGGCTGTATCAGGGCAGTCTCTGCACGGGCTCGGGGCAGCCGTCCATCTGCCCACCCGTGACTATGCAGGTGCCTCTTCTCACCAACTCTCTCCCTCAGCAGGGCAGCAGCCTCCTGCCTGCCGTGACCTGTCAAGGCCCCCCGCCTGCAACCATGCAGGCCTCTTTCAGGAAACCTGTCCCTTTCCCTTTCCCTCATAAACCTGCCCTGTTTTTTGTTTTTTTGTGGGACCCTCGCCAGCGGCCAGGGAACGAACAGGCGCTGCAGAGGCTGCGGGCAGCCCTTCAGCCCAGCGCTCAACCGCTGTGCCAGCAGGGGAGGCACTAAATCTGCCCTTTAATGTAACTAGTGTCTCTGTCTCGTGGAGAAACGTGGCTGGGGAACTCGCTGTGTCCTGCTGTAATGGGAGCTCTGGGGGCACCTTTCCCAGAGTGACCCCCGGGACCCGCACACACTCTACAACCTACAACATTTTGGCGACCATGAAGGGACTCGTCACGTCATCTGGTGCCAACATCACATCCCCAGCCGGGAAGGTGACCCGCAGGGTGCCGCAGACCTCTCCTGTCTCCCCGCTGCTCCCCTCAGCAGTGGACTGCAGACAGTCCACCTGTTCTGTTCCCCACTCTGTCTCTGGTGAATCCCCTTACCCCCACCCCCGCACCTCTGGCTGCACCCCAGCTCTTATGTTCATAAGTAAAGAAATCTGTTTAAAAAAATAAGTAAAAATTGGCCTTCCTGGTGGCACAGGTGGTTGAGCGCCGCACTGTGAGGCTGTCCGCAGCCTCTGCAGCGCCGGTTCAATCCTGGTCGGCTGGCGAGACTCCCACATGGCGCAACAGACCTCTCCTGTCTTGCCTGCTGCTCCCTTCAGCAGTGTATATTTCGTCAGTCTGCCTGTTCTGTTCCCCGCTCTGTCTCTGGTGAATCCTCTCACCCTCCAGTGCATCTGGCCTGTACCCTGGTTCTTGTATAAAAATAAATAAATCTTAAAAAAATTAAATAAAAGCACGACTAAAACATCATTTACCTGCAGATCTGGAAATGGATCCTAGTGCAAACATTACAAAGCAGCTGCTATTCAAAATACATTGTGAGAAAAACGAAGGCTCTCGGCTCCACATAGAATGTTTCTCATTGCACATCATGGTGCAGCACAATACACTTTGGCCCAGACTCTGACATCCCTGTGTCTGTCCTGTGGTTTGGTGTAATATTCAGCCTTGAGCCAGGAGCCTGTGTTTATTTTGGGGGCTCAGACGGGTCTCCTGGGGACTGTGCAATCTTGGCTGGCCTCTCTCTGCCTTTGGATTGTTGAGCTCTATAGAGGATCTTCTACTGCCACTTTCACTTTAGTTGTCTGGTTCTACTTCCCTGCTCAGCTTTTTCTTTTTTCTTTTTTTTTTCTTTTCTCTTTAAATTATACAAGGGATCTCTTTTAAACATTTCTTTCAGGGAAGATTTGTTAGTGGACCACTTCTTCAGCTTTTGTTTGGGAAGAACATTTTTACTCTCTTGTCTCTGTAGGAGAATCCTGCAGGTTAGGATATTTGTGACCCGTATATTTTATCTCTATTCTGAATGCGTTATTTCATCCTGAGACAGGGCAAGCTAGGGTTATTAGGCAGTTTCAGGGACAGTGCAGGAGGGGACCTCTGAAGAATTTAGGGAGGCTTCAGAGATAAGGACAACCAAGGGAAAGTAACTCATTCCACTAGGAAAAACAAACATCCCAAGACCAAGGACAACATTGTTAATGCTAGTCCTGGTTTCCTTCAGGTGGTAAAGGGAGGCGGAGATTGGAGAAATGGAGAATGGTTTAATTTATGGACACATTAGAAGGGCAGCTGTTTAACTTCAATGCAGGGATGCCCATCCAGAGGACTGGGCCATAAAGATGCAACAAATGGGGAAAGAAAAAGCTGTTAGATAAGGAAAGTAAAGATCCCCACTCAGTAGCAGATTAAGTGAGACAGCCGAGAACTAAGCAATCACAAAGAGACTGGTGGAGCTTTAGAATAATGAGGGAAAGAAGGTATATATTCCCTGAGACACGACTCCACTTTGGCTTCCTTGCCCCTCCCAGGCCTGGTTCCCTGGCCTGGGAGTCCCACTTTATTTCTGCTCTTTTTCTCCTCAATAAACTTTTTCTTTCTATAAACAAATCTGCCTCTTCTCGCTTGCTTGCCTGAGCGTCTGCGAAGTTCCTGCTGCGGCTTCGTGAGACACCAACCCGTGGGGGTCCAGTGGCTGGGGCTCAGCGCTGCCCTGCAGCCTGGGATCTGTTCCTGGCTGGGAGACTAGGCCTGACAATTCCGGTATCAATCCCCTCCTTGCACTACAGTCCTCCAGAAATGTAAGTTGGGTCCATCCCCACATATGCACGGTCCATGACAGAAACTTGTTAAGAGGTGCTGGGATCTGGACTTCATCCTGGTGCGGTTACCTGAGCCTTCTGAAAGGATAACTCTACAAGACTTTCCATGAAAACCAGCATCAGGAACATCATTGGTACACTCTACCTATAGACAAGAGAGAGAGAAATTGGAGAAAGATGAAAATTTCCATAGAAAGCAGTCCGATAAATCCAGAAAAGAAGAAACTTATTATATAAGGAAAAGAGAGCCAAGATCACCTATTTTCTGGGGCTCAAGGACCATAGGGAAAGCTTTTGGTATGTGGACCTGGCAAGACTCTTGTGTATTGTTGGAGTGCTATGCAAGAAATCCCAGGTCCAGACATGCAAATGAGCCCTCTTACTTTCCTTTTGCTTTGTGAAATGAATGTGTATATTATTGTAAAATAGTCTCCTTTGTGGGCCTCCCCTGGTGGCGCAGCGGTTGAGTGCTGGGTTGTGAAGCTGCCTGCAGCCTCCGCAGTGCTGGTTCGATCCCCGGCTGCCAGAAGGGTCCCACATGGTGCGCAGACCTCTCCTGCCACCCGCTGCTCCCCTCAGCAGTGTACTTCCTCAGCCTGCCTGTTCTCCTCCCCGCTCTGGTTCTGGTGAATTCTCTCACTCTCTCGTGCTTCTGACTGTACCCAGTGCCTGTATAAATAAATAAATAAATCTTAAAAAATTAATCTCCTTTGTACTCACTGAGTATTTCTGCTGGGAGAAAAAGATGAATACTTCAGGGGCTATCAGCAAACATTTCCATTTTAAAGCCATTTCAGTGACTCATACAGGGCTGCCACCATATAAGGCCAAATGTGGCATTTACTCTATGATGCTAATTAAGTTCATGCATGTTTGCCTGGGGCATTATTTCTTTTCCCTGGATGTTCCTATAAGACTCAGAATTGAGAATATTATTCACTGTACACAAAAATATAAAGGGTCTTTGTAATGCAGTCAAATATAAATGACATTTTAGGGTATCATCACTGTGAATGTTACATGAATCTCAAAGTCAAAAATCTGTTCACCTTATTAATTCAAGCATTAATTCAAGCATTCACCTTAATTCAAGCATTTTCTACATGGATATAGAATATTGAGTTCAATTCTTTCCTCTGTTTAGTGAGATGAGCTCTATATACTGACCTTGATTTTGCAGATTTATTTCATTCTATTGTCCCCAATATGAGTTAATTTGCATTTTGGGGCTTTATATGTACCTAGTTGGCCAGAAAATTGAGCAGGCAAAATATAAACAGACCAAAAAACCCCACAAAACCTGCAACAAAAACACCCTCTTATGTTCAGAACAATTGAATAGCAATATTTCTCTATATTAAAGACAAGAAGCTACCTATAAATCCTTTTTCAATTCCATAATAGTTATAGCCTGAAATTAGTGATGCAAAAGTAGCTTTCACAGTTCCTGTGCAGTTATGAGTGATCATGTGACTCATTCTTCCCAATACAAAGTGAACAAATGTGACAGATGTTACCTCTGGACATGATAAGAAGCTCATGTTTCTTCTCAATGACCTCTTAGTCCACATACAAAGAATTGATGTAATATACTATGATATTATCTAGGATAATTGATCTGTGAGCCAGAGGTTGCTAGTATTCTTACAAGACCAAGCAGGAAAAAAATGGTTCAAGAGAACTGTTCTAAGAAAGAATTCATAAGAAAGAATTTTTTATTCTGTTGAACTGCTGCATTTGGATTTAATGATCACCACAATCTTGTGGGTCTTCACTAATCTTTACAATAAATATACTTTCTGCTATTGCTTACAAATCTTTAAGATTTCCAGAAATCCCAGTCTATATATCTCCCTAGGAGCTTCTGTAACTTCACCTACTTTTCAATCAAGTGCACATACTTTGTGGGTATTTCAATGTGTTAATAAAGACTTTACTCGGGGGGGAGGGCGGGCAGAATGTCATACATATTGGTACGAAATGAAATTTTTACTGGAATGATAACTATGACATTAACAATGCATGGCGATAAGTAGTGATTTTACCATTTCTAAAAACAGAAATACATCCCCTTAAATTTAGCCGATATTATTTGTTGTGCCCATGAACATTATCCAACAGGTTTGATGACACCGCACTTCCTGCCTTCATATTCAGACAGTGAAAGCTGTTTCATGGGACAAGTGTTTTAGATGAAAAGGAACAGGTAGGAAATAAAAGTGTAATGCAAATCTAGACCCATAGTTGGATAGTTGACAGCTGCATGTCTGCAGGAAAAGAGTCAATATTTTCTGTGAGGATAGATTGAAATGGGATTAAAGTACAGCTGGATTTTATCTGATGCTCCGTAACAGTACACATTTCTCTCAGACGTAAAAGAAGTATCTGGATGAGTCTGATGACTTAGACTATTCAGTAATCACAAATTCTATCACTTTTCTTTGTATATAAATATTGATAATTTTCATATATCTAATGTGGCATTTCAGAAATAAGAATGTGTTGCTCAGTACTGTTGAATAGATTCCGGTTTGCTCAATGATGCCTGTGTGATGACTTCTTTAAAACCTTACCAAAATGATATACACAATTTGTGATATTTTTACTAGACTGAGAAAGATATGGCCCCGTGATCTCAAGAACTGTGAATTTTGAATGGTACTATGCTGCACCTCCACCCTGCAGTGACCTTCAGGGCTAATGGCTGTTGCCATGGTCCCTGAGGTCCGGCGTGGGCAAGGAACCATGCGCGCAGGGGGAGAACAGCAAACTCCCTAAGATGCAGAGAAGCCGAATGCCTGCCAAGAGATAACAACTACCAGAAGCCGCCACAAAGACTTAAAAGGGATGCTGACCACACGGAACCTTATCTCGCTTTCTCAAGGCCCACAAACTTTATTCTACAGCAACTGTCCTACTAAAATCTTTTCTTTTTCCTTACTAAAATCTTTTCTTTTTCCTGGTCTAAAAAGGTCATTGGTTGCTGATTAAAAAACACATGTAATCTAATAACTGGACTAACTCAAATGAAACATTACAAAACTGTGTAATAATAGAACGGTTAGTAATTTCTAGGTTATGTGCTCAGCTTTGATAGCTTTGATGTTAATAAAAAAGCATTGCATTATAAAAGGTAAAATAAGTTAGTGGTAGTGAATAGTTATTAAAACAAAAAAGTAATTACATAGAACAAAAGAAATATTATTAGCCTGACTACTCAGGAATGTCACTAGGTCCAGATGTAACTTCGGACGTAGATCACTGCCCTGTCAATGATAAGCTAAACCTATGAGCCAGCTGGTTTAGTTCACTGATAACTGATCCTATGCCTTTAGAAAAACATATATATACTGGCCATTAACTCAAATAAAGTTACACTCAGATTTTGACTCTCTAGAAGTGTGTCTGTGTGTCATTTCTTTCGCCGACTCCCTGACCACCCTGCGCACTTCTCTCAACCCTGAGACGGCCTCATCGTCTACTGCTGAGCTGGTCCGCGGCAGCACTACACTCAGATTCTTCTAGAAATTTCCTAATTATGTTTATATATTACCTTGATCAATATGTTTTCAATGTTATTCAGAAGAAAATAGACCTTTTATTTACATATATATAAAAAATATACTTTTCAAGAAACTATTAACTGTTCTTCCATCAACATTCAGTTAATCTTATTTATTCAATAAATTCAATCCCCAAATACTTTTTTTGGTTTTATGTTTGTCAGGCAGAATCGTATGTTCATTTTTATTATATTCCTATGCATAATGTGAAAGTTACTGGCAGAATGCAGAGGTAATTCAATGAGGAAAAGTTTTCTGGGGGGGGAGCATGGGATGAGACATTCTTATTTAAAAAACACAAGAGGGGACCTCCCTGGTGGCGCAGTGGTTGAGCGCTGGGTTGCGAAGCTGCCCGCAGCCTCTGCAGTGCTGTTTCGATCCCCGGCTGCTCCCTGGCCACCGGAGGAGGGTCCCACATGGTGCGCAGACCCCTCCTGCCGCCCACTGCTCCCCTCAGCAGTGTACTTCGGTCCTTCTGCCTGCTCTGCTCCCTGCTCTGGCTCTGGTGAATTCTCTCACCCTCTCGCGCTTCTGACTGTACCCAGTGCTTATATAAATAAGTCTAAAAAAAAAAAAATAGAAAAGAAAAGAAAGAAAGAAGACAGATGGGCTTGAGTCCAGATCTTAAAAAAATTAATAATAAAAAAAAAATCACAAGAAACTCTTAGTTTCATCCTGCAAATGCTGTGAAAGCTAAAAACAAGGATTATGTTGCTATACATTACTCTAAGGACAAAGACTGAAATTTAGCCTGGTCCACAGACCCTGGATCATCTGTACTCCATCCCTCTTCCTTTAAATAAACAGAAAGATATACCCAGCTCATGGGTTGGAGGAGTCAGCATTGTCAAAATGGCCATCCAACCCAAGGCAATTTAGAGATTCAATGCAATCCCAATAAAAATCCCAATGGCGTTCTTCAAAGAAATAGAACAAAGATTAATGAAGTTCATCAGAAAACACAAAAGACCCCAAATAGCCAAAGCTTTCCTGATATCAAAGGGGGGAAATGAAGGTATCACACTTCTGATTTCCAACTATATGCTAAAGCCAGAGGAGTTAAAGCAGCATGGCAATGGAACAAAACCAGACACAGAGACTAATGGAACAGAATTGAGAGCCCAGAAATAAAACCACATTTATGGACAATTAACATATAAGACAGGAGCAAAGTCCATACACTGGAACAAGGAAAGCCTCTTCAATAAAGGGTGCTGGAAAAGTGGACTGCCACATGTAAAATGATGAAACTAGATCATAACCTCACAGCACACATGAAAATCAATTCAAAATGGATAAAAGACTCGGATATAAGACCTGAAACCATCAAACATATAGAGAAAAACCTATGTAAAACGCTCCCTAACATCAACCTCACAAACATATGAAGAAGAGAGGAAACAATGGATACTACATTAAACTAAAAGTTTTCTGTACGGCAAAAAAGACAGTGACCCAAGCAAAGAGACATCGTCTGAATGTGAGAACACACCTGCACACCCTACCTCTGATGAAGAATTCATATCAAAGATCACAAAGTACCTATACAAATCAACAAAATGAAAACAACCGAATCAAAAATGGGAAAAGGATCTAAACAATCACTTCCCTAAAGAAGACATGCAGATGGCCAACAGGCACATGAAAAAATTCTCTTTCTCATTTATCTTCAGGGCAATGCAAACCAAACCATCACGAGACACCACCTCACACCTGTGAGAATGGCCCACAGTTAAAAAACACACAAACAACAAGTGCTGCAGACGATGTGGAGAAAAGGACCCTCTTATGCTGTTGGTGGGCATGTGAACTAGTCTAGCCACTATGGAAAGAAGTGTGGAGATGCCTGAAAAGACTGAAAATGGATCTTTCACATGACCAAGCAGTTCCACACCTCGGTATCTACCCAAACAGCACAAAAGCGGGGCCTTCCTGGTGTTGCAAGGGGTTAGTCTCAGCACTGTGAAGCTGTCTGCAGCCACTGCAGCACAAATCACCCTGGCCAAGGAGGTGACCCACTAGGCACAGCGGACCTCTCCTCTCTCCCTGCTGCTCCCTTCCACTCCCCTCAGCATTGTACTTGAGTAGACCCAGCTGTTCTGCTCCCCACTCTGTCTTGGTTTGTACTGTCACTGTGCCTTCCACACCTCTGGTCTGCACCCCAGCTGCTGTATGCATAAATAAATAAATCTTACAAAAAAAAAAAAAAAACACAGAGCACAAATGCACTAATCTGAAAGGAAACCTGTGCTCCTATGCTCACTGCAGCACTATTTACACTAGCCAAGATGTGGAAACAACCTATATGCCATAGGACAGATGGGGGGAACAGGATGGGGTCTGTAGACACAACGGGACACTACTCTGTGATAGAAAAATGATAAACTCAAGCCAATTGCAGCAACATGGATGGAGCTGAAGGGATGACTCTAAGCAAAGTAAGCCAGAAGGAGAAAGATAAACACCGGATGGTCTCACTTACATGTGGAGTCTAGACAAACCAAACACAGAATCAGACAGAGACAAACTGTAAATGGACCCTTGACAACACACTGAGTCTGAGACTCTCAGGACCGTTAGGGGGAGGGGGAAGAAAGGGCGACAGTATAGAAGTGGGGGCAGGAGGAGCGAAGGAACATGGGGCTAGCAAGGAAGGGAGGACAGGAGGACACTTTTCAAAGAGCACACGGATCATCCTCTAGGATCAGTCACGTACTGGGTCACAAGACAAATAGCAACAAGCACATGAAGACTGAAATCATACCAGGGTGTTCTCTGACCATAATGGCATCAAGCTAGAAGTCAACTATGCAATGAGCATGGAACCCCCACTCTACATGGAATGGAACAACACGCAACTGAGTGACCACTGCATTCATGATGACATCAAAGAAAACATTAAAAAGTGCCTTGAATAACTGAAAATGAGGAAATAACTTTTCAGAAGGTCTGGGGAACAGCAAAAGCAGTATTAAGAGGAAAGTATAGAATAACTCAGGACCACATCAAGAAACAAGAAAAACAAACAAACAAAAAAGAAAAACCCTGATCTCCCATCTCAAAGAACCAGAAAAAGAACAAAAAAACCCAAAAAGCAGTAGGAGAAGGGAAATAACAAAAAATAAAGCAGAACTAACTGAAATAGAAATAAAAGACAGTCCAACAGATCCATGAAACCAAAAGCTGGTTCTCTGAAAACATAAGTAAAATGTACTAACCTCTAGCAAGACTCACAACGAAAAAAGGGAGAACAATCAAAATAAACAGGACCAAAAATGAAAGAGAAGAAATCAAAACAGACACAGCAGACAGGAACTGTGGTCAGGAAAAAGACACATCCTGGGTCACACAAACACACAATCCGAGATCACGACGCACGTCTATATGCAGACAAGGTCAGCCATCTGGATGAGATGGACAAATTCTGAAGCTAACAAACAGTGGCGCCCAGCATCTGGGAGGTGGCCCACCCGTGTATGAAGACAACTTGGAAGTGGGCTTGGCGTCCTCTACTCAGGGGAAAACCATCAGTAGGTTGGAGGTGAGGAGGGTGGGACACACTTCCTAAGAAACTGGCCAAAGACAAAGTATACAGAGAGATGGAAGTGGCGGTACTGACATAGAGCATGACTTGCCGGGATCCCCAATATCTGACATTATCTTAAAGATCAAGGACCAGGGAAATAAAAACAGGCCAGGGCTGCGTGGATGAGCTGCCCTTCTGGTGAAGTGCTGACTCATAGCAACAGGAGCACCCCGACTGACCTGACACCCTGGGCAGGCTGGCTCCATCCCGGGCTAGAGGATTTCTTCAACACGACGAGGTGACAAGTACTTGGTCTTTCTTTTATTAAAATAATTTACTTTCTGCTTCCTGGCATTACTAATAAAATATCTTAAATGAAAAAAAAAGATCAAATGTCAGCATCAAGTAACAGGAAAAAAAAATCAAGTTTCGGGCCTCCTTGGTGGCCTAGGGGTTAAGCCTCAGCGCTCCCACTGCAACCGCCCACCGCGATGGCCTGAGTTCTGTCCCCGGCCAGGGAGCTGACTTCATGGTGCAGCTGACCTCCCCCTTCTGACCGCTGCTCCCCTCAGCAGTGTATTTCAATGGATCCCCTTTTTTGCTCCCCACTCTGGGGAGTCCTCTCACCCCCAACTCTGGCCTACACCCCAGTTCTGTACGCATTAATAAATAAAACCACATCTTTAAAAAAACTCAAGCTTGAAGGGGAGTTAGGGTTTCTGGGGAATATACTCACTGGGCAGCAGGCTGAGCACCCAGCAGGGCCTGGCGGCCAGGCCCAGCACAGGAAGGTGAGGGGCATGCGGCCTCCCCTCTTCACCAGGTAAGGACCGTGGAGGACAGCAAATCAGGGGGAGCTGACCGGTTAGATTTCAACCTGCTGCTTACCGGAGGCTGGGCTGACACCGCGGGCGTATGCATCGGGTGCGGGGTGTGAGCCCGCCCGTGTGGGCCGTGGGGAGGATATTTGGGCTCTACAAGGCGCTTCTTTGACAGGAGGACTGTCCTTACT
>NW_028167944.1:0-92948 GCF_964194135.1 Talpa europaea
CTCTTCTTCTGCCTCTTCTTCAGCTTATTCTACTGTTTTTTCTGCTTTTTCGTCTTATTCTTCTGTTTCCTCTTCTTGTTCTTCCTTTTTTCTTGTTCTTTCTCTTCTTGTAGTTCTACATCTCCTTCTTCATACTCTTCTATATATTCTGATTTTTTGGCTTTTTGAATTACTTCTTCTATTACTTCTGCTTCTTCTTCAGGTTATTCTTTTGTTATTTCTGCTTTGTCGGCTTATTCTTCTGTTATATATGCTTTTTCGGCTTATTCTTCTGTTATCTACTTTTTCCTCTTATTCTTATGTTTCTTCTTCTTGTTCTGGTTCTTCTAGTTTCTAGTTCTTGTTGTAGTTCTACATCACCTTCATTATCTTCATCTTTCTGTTTCTTCTGCATATTTTGCTTTTTTAATTACTACTTCTTCTGCTTCTTCTGCTTCTTCCTGAGCTTCATCTACTGTTATTTCTGGGTTTGCTGCTTAACTTCTACTCTTTCGCTTTTTCTGCTTATTCCTCTATTATTTCAGCTTTTTCGGCTGATTCTTTGGTTTTTTCTGTTTTTCCTCTTATTCTTCTGTTTCCTATTCTTGCTCTTGTATTTCTTCTAGTACTCCTATTTCTTTTTGTAGTTCTACATCTCCTTCTTCTTCTTCATCTTCTTCCATTTCTTCTGGCATTTTTGCTTTTTCAATTACTTCCTCTTCTGTTTCTTCTGCTTCTTCTTCATGTTATTCTCTTATTTCTGCTTTCTCGGCTTATTTTTCTGTTATTTCTGCTTTTTCCTCTTATTCTTCCGTTTTTTCTTCTTGTGCTTCTAATTCTTCTTGTTCTTCTTGTTGTTCTAAATCTCCTTCTTCTTCATCTTCTTCTGTTTCTTCTGCATTTTTGCTTTTTCAATTCCATCTTCTTCTGCTTCTTCTGCTTCTTCTTCAGCTTTTTACTTCTGTTATTTCTGCTTTTTCAGCTTATTCTTCTGCTATTGATGGTTTTTCAGCTTATTTTTCTGTTATTTCTGCTTTTTCGGCTTATTCTTTTGTTATTTCTGCTGTTTCCTCTTAGTCTTCTGTTTATTCTTGTGTTCTTCTACTTCTTCTTGTTCTTCTTGTAGTTCTACATCTCCTTCTTCTTTTTTCATCATCTTCTGTTTCTTCTGCATATTTTGCCTTTTCAATTGCTTCTTCTGCTTCCTCTGCTTTTTCCTCTGCTTAATCTACAGTTATTTCTGGGTTTTCGGCTTATTCTTCTACTAGCTTTTTCGGCTTATTCTTCTCTTATTTGTGACATTTCGGCTTATTCTTTTGTGATTTCTGCTTTTTCCTCTTATTCTTCTGTTTCCTCTTCTTGTTCTTCCGTTTTCTAGTTCTTTCTCTTGTAGTTCTACATCTCCTTCTTCTTCTTCATCTTCTGTTTCTTCTGCATTTTTTGCTTTTTCAATTACCTCTTCTTCTACTGCTTCTTCTCCGTCTTCTAGGGCTTATTCTTCTGTTTTCCTGCTTTCTCCTCTTCTTCTTCTGTTTCCTCTTCTTGTTCTTGTTTTTCTTCTAGTTCTTCTATTTCTTGTTGTAGTTCCACATCTCCTTCTCCTTCTTCGTCGTCTGTTTCTTCTGCATTTTCTTCTTTTTCAATTACCTCCTCTTCTTCTGCCTCTTCTTCAGCTTATTCTACTGTTTTTTTCTGCTTTTTCGTCTTATTCTTCTGTTTCCTCTTCTTGTTCTTCCTTTTTTCTTGTTCTTTTTCTTCTTGTAGTTCTACATCTCCTTCTTCATACTCTTCTATATATTCTGATTTTTTGGCTTTTTGAATTACTTCTTCTATTACTTCTGCTTCTTCTTCAGGTTATTCTTTTGTTATTTCTGCTTTGTCGGCTTATTCTTCTGTTATATATGCTTTTTCGGCTTATTCTTCTGTTATCTACTTTTTCCTCTTATTCTTATGTTTCTTCTTCTTGTTCTGGTTCTTCTAGTTTCTAGTTCTTGTTGTAGTTCTACATCACCTTCATTTTCTTCATCTTTCTGTTTCTTCTGCATATTTTGCTTTTTTAATTACTACTTCTTCTGCTTCTTCTGCTTCTTCCTGTGCTTCATCTACTGTTATTTCTGGGTTTGCTGCTTAACTTCTACTCTTTCGCTTTTTCTGCTTATTCCTCTATTATTTCAGCTTTTTCGGCTGATTCTTTGGTTTTTTCTGTTTTTCCTCTTATTCTTCTGTTTCCTATTCTTGCTCTTGTATTTCTTCTAGTACTCCTATTTCTTTTTGTAGTTCTACATCTCCTTCTTCTTCTTCATCTTCTTCCCTTTCTTCTGGCATTTTTGCTTTTTCAATTACTTCCTCTTCTGTTTCTTCTGCTTCTTCTTCATGTTATTCTGTTATTTCTGCTTTCTCGGCTTATTTTTCTGTTATTTCTGCTTTTTCCTCTTATTCTTCCGTTTTTTCTTCTTGTGCTTCTAATTCTTCTTGTTCTTCTTGTTGTTCTAAATCTCCTTCTTCTTCATCTTCTTCTGTTTCTTCTGCATTTTTGCTTTTTCAATTCCATCTTCTTCTGCTTCTTCTGCTTCTTCTTCAGCTTTTTACTTCTGTTATTTCTGCTTTTTCAGCTTATTCTTCTGCTATTGATGGTTTTTCAGCTTATTTTTCTGTTATTTCTGCTTTTTCGGCTTATTCTTTTGTTATTTCTGCTGTTTCCTCTTAGTCTTCTGTTTATTCTTGTGTTCTTCTACTTCTTCCTGTTCTTCTTGTAGTTCTACATCTCCTTCTTCTTTTTTCATCATCTTCTGTTTCTTCTGCATATTTTGCCTTTTCAATTGCTTCTTCTGCTTCCTCTGCTTTTTTCCTCTGCTTAATCTACAGTTATTTCTGGGTTTTCGGCTTATTCTTCTACTAATTCGCTTTTTCGGCTTATTCTTCTCTTATTTGTGACTTTTCGGCTTATTCTTTTGTGATTTCTGCTTTTTCCTCTTATTCTTCTCTTTCCTCTTCTTGTTCTTCCGTTTTCTAGTTCTTTCTCTTGTAATTCTACATCTCCTTCTTCTTCTTCATCTTCTGTTTCTTCTGCATTTTTTGCTTTTTCAATTACCTCTTCTTCTACTGCTTCTTTCTCCGTCTTCTAGGGCTTATTCTTCTGCTTTCCTGCTTTCTCCTCTTCTTCTTCTGTTTCCTCTTCTTGTTCTTGTTTTTCTTCTAGTTCTTCTATTTCTTGTTGTAGTTCCACATCTCCTTCTCCTTCTCCGTCGTCTGTTTCTTCTGCATTTTCTTCTTTTTCAATTACCTCCTCTTCTTCTGCCTCTTCTTCAGCTTATTCTACTGTTTTTTCTGCTTTTTCGTCTTATTCTTCTGTTTCCTCTTCTTGTTCTTCCTTTTTTCTTGTTCTTTTTCTTCTTGTAGTTCTACATCTCCTTCTTCATACTCTTCTATATATTCTGATTTTTTGGCTTTTTGAATTACTTCTTCTATTACTTCTGCTTCTTCTTCAGGTTATTCTTTTGTTATTTCTGCTTTGTCGGCTGATTCTTCTGTTATATATGCTTTTTCGGCTTATTCTTCTGTTATCTACTTTTTCCTCTTATTCTTATGTTTCTTCTTCTTGTTCTGGTTCTTCTAGTTTCTAGTTCTTGTTGTAGTTCTACATCACCTTCATTATCTTCATCTTTCTGTTTCTTCTGCATATTTTGCTTTTTTAATTACTACTTCTTCTGCTTCTTCTGCTTCTTCCTGAGCTTCATCTACTGTTATTTCTGGGTTTGCTGCTTAACTTCTACTCTTTCGCTTTTTCTGCTTATTCCTCTATTATTTCAGCTTTTTCGGCTGATTCTTTGGTTTTTTCTGTTTTTCCTCTTATTCTTCTGTTTCCTATTCTTGCTCTTGTATTTCTTCTAGTACTCCTATTTCTTTTTGTAGTTCTACATCTCCCTTCTTCTTCTTCATCTTCTTCCATTTCTTCTGGCATTTTTGCTTTTTCAATTACTTCCTCTTCTGTTTCTTCTGCTTCTTCTTCATGTTATTCTCTTATTTCTGCTTTCTCGGCTTATTTTTCTGTTATTTCTGCTTTTTCCTCTTATTCTTCCGTTTTTTCTTCTTGTGCTTCTAATTCTTCTTGTTCTTCTTGTTGTTCTAAATCTCCTTCTTCTTCATCTTCTTCTGTTTCTTCTGCATTTTTGCTTTTTCAATTCCATCTTCTTCTGCTTCTTCTGCTTCTTCTTCAGCTTTTTACTTCTGTTATTTCTGCTTTTTCAGCTTATTCTTCTGCTATTGATGGTTTTTCAGCTTATTTTTCTGTTATTTCTGCTTTTTCGGGTTATTCTTTTGTTATTTCTGCTGTTTCCTCTTAGTCTTCTGTTTATTCTTGTGTTCTTCTAGTTCTTCTTGTTCTTCTTGTAGTTCTACATCTCCTTCTTCTTTTTTCATCATCTTCTGTTTCTTCAGCATATTTTGCCTTTTCAATTGCTTCTTCTGCTTCCTCTGCTTTTTCCTCTGCTTAATCTACAGTTATTTCTGGGTTTTCGGCTTATTCTTCTACTAATTCGCTTTTTCGGCTTATTCTTCTCTTATTTGTGACTTTTCGGCTTATTCTTTTGTGATTTCTGCTTTTTCCTCTTATTCTTCTGTTTCCTCTTCTTGTTCTTCCGTTTTCTAGTTCTTTCTCTTGTAGTTCTACATCTCCTTCTTCTTCTTCATCTTCTGTTTCTTCTGCATTTTTTGCTTTTTCAATTACCTCTTCTTCTACTGCTTCTTCTCCGTCTTCTAGGGCTTATTCTTCTGTTTTCCTGCTTTCTCCTCTTCTTCTTCTGTTTCCTCTTCTTGTTCTTGTTTTTCTCCTAGTTCTTCTATTTCTTGTTGTAGTCCCACATCTCCTTCTCCTTCTTCATCGTCTGTTTCTTCTGCATTTTCTGCTTTTTCAATTACCTCCTCTTCTTCTGCCTCTTCTTCAGCTTATTCTACTGTTTTTTCTGCTTTTTCGTCTTATTCTTCTGTTTCCTCTTCTTGTTCTTCCTTTTTTCTTGTTCTTTCTCTTCTTGTAGTTCTACATCTCCTTCTTCATACTCTTCTATATATTCTGATTTTTTGGCTTTTTGAATTACTTCTTCTATTACTTCTGCTTCTTCTTCAGGTTATTCTTTTGTTATTTCTGCTTTGTCGGCTTATTCTTCTGTTATATATGCTTTTTCGGCTTATTCTTCTGTTATCTACTTTTTCCTCTTATTCTTATGTTTCTTCTTCTTGTTCTGGTTCTTCTAGTTTCTAGTTCTTGTTGTAGTTCTACATCACCTTCATTTTCTTCATCTTTCTGTTTCTTCTGCATATTTTGCTTTTTTAATTACTACTTCTTCTGCTTCTTCTGCTTCTTCCTGAGCTTCATCTACTGTTATTTCTGGGTTTGCTGCTTAACTTCTACTCTTTCGCTTTTTCTGCTTATTCCTCTATTATTTCAGCTTTTTCGGCTGATTCTTTGGTTTTTTCTGTTTTTCCTCTTATTCTTCTGTTTCCTATTCTTGCTCTTGTATTTCTTCTAGTACTCCTATTTCTTTTTGTAGTTCTACATCTCCTTCTTCTTCTTCATCTTCTTCCATTTCTTCTGGCATTTTTGCTTTTTCAATTACTTCCTCTTCTGTTTCTTCTGCTTCTTCTTCATGTTATTCTGTTATTTCTGCTTTCTCGTCTTATTTCTCTGTTATTTCTGCTTTTTCCTCTTATTCTTCCTTTTTTTCTTCTTGTGCTTCTAATTCTTCTTGTTCTTCTTGTAGTTCTAAATCTCCTTCTTCTTCATCTTCTTCTGTTTCTTCTGCTTTTTTGCTTTTTCAATTCCATCTTCTTCTGCTTCTTCTGCTTCTTCTTCAGCTTTTTACTTCTGTTATTTCTGCTTTTTCAGCTTATTCTTCTGCTATTGATGGTTTTTCAGCTTATTTTTCTGTTATTTCTGCTTTTTCGGCTTATTCTTTTGTTATTTCTGCTGTTTCCTCTTAGTCTTCTGTTTATTCTTGTGTTCTTCTACTTCTTTTTGTTCTTCTTGTAGTTCTACATCTCCTTCTTCTTTTTTCATCATCTTCTGTTTCTTCAGTATATTTTGCCTTTTCAATTGCTTCTTCTGCTTCCTCTGCTTTTTCCTCTGCTTAATCTACATTTATTTCTGGGTTTTCGGCTTATTCTTCTACTAATTCGCTTTTTCGGCTTATTCTTCTCTTATTTGTGACTTTTCGGCTTATTATTTTGTGATTTCTGCTTTTTCCTCTTATTCTTCTGTTTCCTCTTCTTGTTCTTCCGTTTTCTAGTTCTTTCTCTTGTAGTTCTACATCTCCTTTTCTTCTTCATCTCTGTTTCTTCTGCATTTTTTGCTTTTTCAATTACCTCTTCTTCTACTGCTTCTTCTCCGTCTTCCTGGGCTTATTCTTCTGTTTTCCTGCTTTCTCCTCTTCTTCTTCTGTTTCCTCTTCTTGTTCTTGTTTTACTTCTAGTTCTTCTATTTCTTGTTGTAGTCCCACATCTCCTTCTCCTTCTTCATCGTCTGTTTCTTCTGCATTTTCTGCTTTTTCAATTACCTCCTCTTCTTCTGCCTCTTCTTCAGCTTATTCTACTGTTTTTTCTGCTTTTTCGTCTTATTCTTCTGTTTCCTCTTCTTGTTCTTCCTTTTTTCTTGTTCTTTCTCTTCTTGTAGTTCTACATCTCCTTCTTCATACTCTTCTATATATTCTGATTTTTTGGCTTTTTGAATTACTTCTTCTATTACTTCTGCTTCTTCTTCAGGTTATTCTTTTGTTATTTCTGCTTTGTCGGCTTATTCTTCTGTTATATATGCTTTTTCGGCTTATTCTTCTGTTATCTACTTTTTCCTCTTATTCTTATGTTTCTTCTTCTTGTTCTGGTTCTTCTAGTTTCTAGTTCTTGTTGTAGTTCTACATCACCTTCATTATCTTCATCTTTCTGTTTCTTCTGCATATTTTGCTTTTTTAATTACTACTTCTTCTGCTTCTTCTGCTTCTTCCTGAGCTTCATCTACTGTTATTTCTGGGTTTGCTGCTTAACTTCTACTCTTTCGCTTTTTCTGCTTATTCCTCTATTATTTCAGCTTTTTCGGCTGATTCTTTGGTTTTTTCTGTTTTTCCTCTTATTCTTCTGTTTCCTATTCTTGCTCTTGTATTTCTTCTAGTACTCCTATTTCTTTTTGTAGTTCTACATCTCCTTCTTCTTCTTCATCTTCTTCCATTTCTTCTGGCATTTTTGCTTTTTCAATTACTTCCTCTTCTGTTTCTTCTGCTTCTTCTTCATGTTATTCTCTTATTTCTGCTTTCTCGGCTTATTTTTCTGTTATTTCTGCTTTTTCCTCTTATTCTTCCGTTTTTTCTTCTTGTGCTTCTAATTCTTCTTGTTCTTCTTGTTGTTCTAAATCTCCTTCTTCTTCATCTTCTTCTGTTTCTTCTGCATTTTTGCTTTTTCAATTCCATCTTCTTCTGCTTCTTCTGCTTCTTCTTCAGCTTTTTACTTCTGTTATTTCTGCTTTTTCAGCTTATTCTTCTGCTATTGATGGTTTTTCAGCTTATTTTTCTGTTATTTCTGCTTTTTCGGCTTATTCTTTTGTTATTTCTGCTGTTTCCTCTTAGTCTTCTGTTTATTCTTGTGTTCTTCTACTTCTTCTTGTTCTTCTTGTAGTTCTACATCTCCTTCTTCTTTTTTCATCATCTTCTGTTTCTTCTGCATATTTTGCCTTTTCAATTGCTTCTTCTGCTTCCTCTGCTTTTTCCTCTGCTTAATCTACAGTTATTTCTGGGTTTTCGGCTTATTCTTCTACTAATTCGCTTTTTCGGCTTATTCTTCTCTTATTTGTGACATTTCGGCTTATTCTTTTGTGATTTCTGCTTTTTCCTCTTATTCTTCTGTTTCCTCTTCTTGTTCTTCCGTTTTCTAGTTCTTTCTCTTGTAGTTCTACATCTCCTTCTTCTTCTTCATCTTCTGTTTCTTCTGCATTTTTTGCTTTTTCAATTACCTCTTCTTCTACTGCTTCTTCTCCGTCTTCTAGGGCTTATTCTTCTGTTTTCCTGCTTTCTCCTCTTCTTCTTCTGTTTCCTCTTCTTGTTCTTGTTTTTCTTCTAGTTCTTCTATTTCTTGTTGTAGTTCCACATCTCCTTCTCCTTCTTCGTCGTCTGTTTCTTCTGCATTTTCTTCTTTTTCAATTACCTCCTCTTCTTCTGCCTCTTCTTCAGCTTATTCTACTGTTTTTTCTGCTTTTTCGTCTTATTCTTCTGTTTCCTCTTCTTGTTCTTCCTTTTTTCTTGTTCTTTTTCTTCTTGTAGTTCTACATCTCCTTCTTCATACTCTTCTATATATTCTGATTTTTTGGCTTTTTGAATTACTTCTTCTATTACTTCTGCTTCTTCTTCAGGTTATTCTTTTGTTATTTCTGCTTTGTCGGCTTATTCTTCTGTTATATATGCTTTTTCGGCTTATTCTTCTGTTATCTACTTTTTCCTCTTATTCTTATGTTTCTTCTTCTTGTTCTGGTTCTTCTAGTTTCTAGTTCTTGTTGTAGTTCTACATCACCTTCATTTTCTTCATCTTTCTGTTTCTTCTGCATATTTTGCTTTTTTAATTACTACTTCTTCTGCTTCTTCTGCTTCTTCCTGTGCTTCATCTACTGTTATTTCTGGGTTTGCTGCTTAACTTCTACTCTTTCGCTTTTTCTGCTTATTCCTCTATTATTTCAGCTTTTTCGGCTGATTCTTTGGTTTTTTCTGTTTTTCCTCTTATTCTTCTGTTTCCTATTCTTGCTCTTGTATTTCTTCTAGTACTCCTATTTCTTTTTGTAGTTCTACATCTCCTTCTTCTTCTTCATCTTCTTCCCTTTCTTCTGGCATTTTTGCTTTTTCAATTACTTCCTCTTCTGTTTCTTCTGCTTCTTCTTCATGTTATTCTGTTATTTCTGCTTTCTCGGCTTATTTTTCTGTTATTTCTGCTTTTTCCTCTTATTCTTCCGTTTTTTCTTCTTGTGCTTCTAATTCTTCTTGTTCTTCTTGTTGTTCTAAATCTCCTTCTTCTTCATCTTCTTCTGTTTCTTCTGCATTTTTGCTTTTTCAATTCCATCTTCTTCTGCTTCTTCTGCTTCTTCTTCAGCTTTTTACTTCTGTTATTTCTGCTTTTTCAGCTTATTCTTCTGCTATTGATGGTTTTTCAGCTTATTTTTCTGTTATTTCTGCTTTTTCGGCTTATTCTTTTGTTATTTCTGCTGTTTCCTCTTAGTCTTCTGTTTATTCTTGTGTTCTTCTACTTCTTCCTGTTCTTCTTGTAGTTCTACATCTCCTTCTTCTTTTTTCATCATCTTCTGTTTCTTCTGCATATTTTGCCTTTTCAATTGCTTCTTCTGCTTCCTCTGCTTTTTCCTCTGCTTAATCTACAGTTATTTCTGGGTTTTCGGCTTATTCTTCTACTAATTCGCTTTTTCGGCTTATTCTTCTCTTATTTGTGACTTTTCGGCTTATTCTTTTGTGATTTCTGCTTTTTCCTCTTATTCTTCTCTTTCCTCTTCTTGTTCTTCCGTTTTCTAGTTCTTTCTCTTGTAATTCTACATCTCCTTCTTCTTCTTCATCTTCTGTTTCTTCTGCATTTTTTGCTTTTTCAATTACCTCTTCTTCTACTGCTTCTTCTCCGTCTTCTAGGGCTTATTCTTCTGCTTTCCTGCTTTCTCCTCTTCTTCTTCTGTTTCCTCTTCTTGTTCTTGTTTTTCTTCTAGTTCTTCTATTTCTTGTTGTAGTTCCACATCTCCTTCTCCTTCTCCGTCGTCTGTTTCTTCTGCATTTTCTTCTTTTTCAATTACCTCCTCTTCTTCTGCCTCTTCTTCAGCTTATTCTACTGTTTTTTCTGCTTTTTCGTCTTATTCTTCTGTTTCCTCTTCTTGTTCTTCCTTTTTTCTTGTTCTTTTTCTTCTTGTAGTTCTACATCTCCTTCTTCATACTCTTCTATATATTCTGATTTTTTGGCTTTTTGAATTACTTCTTCTATTACTTCTGCTTCTTCTTCAGGTTATTCTTTTGTTATTTCTGCTTTGTCGGCTGATTCTTCTGTTATATATGCTTTTTCGGCTTATTCTTCTGTTATCTACTTTTTCCTCTTATTCTTATGTTTCTTCTTCTTGTTCTGGTTCTTCTAGTTTCTAGTTCTTGTTGTAGTTCTACATCACCTTCATTATCTTCATCTTTCTGTTTCTTCTGCATATTTTGCTTTTTTAATTACTACTTCTTCTGCTTCTTCTGCTTCTTCCTGAGCTTCATCTACTGTTATTTCTGGGTTTGCTGCTTAACTTCTACTCTTTCGCTTTTTCTGCTTATTCCTCTATTATTTCAGCTTTTTCGGCTGATTCTTTGGTTTTTTCTGTTTTTCCTCTTATTCTTCTGTTTCCTATTCTTGCTCTTGTATTTCTTCTAGTACTCCTATTTCTTTTTGTAGTTCTACATCTCCTTCTTCTTCTTCATCTTCTTCCATTTCTTCTGGCATTTTTGCTTTTTCAATTACTTCCTCTTCTGTTTCTTCTGCTTCTTCTTCATGTTATTCTCTTATTTCTGCTTTCTCGGCTTATTTTTCTGTTATTTCTGCTTTTTCCTCTTATTCTTCCGTTTTTTCTTCTTGTGCTTCTAATTCTTCTTGTTCTTCTTGTTGTTCTAAATCTCCTTCTTCTTCATCTTCTTCTGTTTCTTCTGCATTTTTGCTTTTTCAATTCCATCTTCTTCTGCTTCTTCTGCTTCTTCTTCAGCTTTTTACTTCTGTTATTTCTGCTTTTTCAGCTTATTCTTCTGCTATTGATGGTTTTTCAGCTTATTTTTCTGTTATTTCTGCTTTTTCGGGTTATTCTTTTGTTATTTCTGCTGTTTCCTCTTAGTCTTCTGTTTATTCTTGTGTTCTTCTAGTTCTTCTTGTTCTTCTTGTAGTTCTACATCTCCTTCTTCTTTTTTCATCATCTTCTGTTTCTTCAGCATATTTTGCCTTTTCAATTGCTTCTTCTGCTTCCTCTGCTTTTTCCTCTGCTTAATCTACAGTTATTTCTGGGTTTTCGGCTTATTCTTCTACTAATTCGCTTTTTCGGCTTATTCTTCTCTTATTTGTGACTTTTCGGCTTATTCTTTTGTGATTTCTGCTTTTTCCTCTTATTCTTCTGTTTCCTCTTCTTGTTCTTCCGTTTTCTAGTTCTTTCTCTTGTAGTTCTACATCTCCTTCTTCTTCTTCATCTTCTGTTTCTTCTGCATTTTTTGCTTTTTCAATTACCTCTTCTTCTACTGCTTCTTCTCCGTCTTCTAGGGCTTATTCTTCTGTTTTCCTGCTTTCTCCTCTTCTTCTTCTGTTTCCTCTTCTTGTTCTTGTTTTTCTCCTAGTTCTTCTATTTCTTGTTGTAGTCCCACATCTCCTTCTCCTTCTTCATCGTCTGTTTCTTCTGCATTTTCTGCTTTTTCAATTACCTCCTCTTCTTCTGCCTCTTCTTCAGCTTATTCTACTGTTTTTTCTGCTTTTTCGTCTTATTCTTCTGTTTCCTCTTCTTGTTCTTCCTTTTTTCTTGTTCTTTCTCTTCTTGTAGTTCTACATCTCCTTCTTCATACTCTTCTATATATTCTGATTTTTTGGCTTTTTGAATTACTTCTTCTATTACTTCTGCTTCTTCTTCAGGTTATTCTTTTGTTATTTCTGCTTTGTCGGCTTATTCTTCTGTTATATATGCTTTTTCGGCTTATTCTTCTGTTATCTACTTTTTCCTCTTATTCTTATGTTTCTTCTTCTTGTTCTGGTTCTTCTAGTTTCTAGTTCTTGTTGTAGTTCTACATCACCTTCATTTTCTTCATCTTTCTGTTTCTTCTGCATATTTTGCTTTTTTAATTACTACTTCTTCTGCTTCTTCTGCTTCTTCCTGAGCTTCATCTACTGTTATTTCTGGGTTTGCTGCTTAACTTCTACTCTTTCGCTTTTTCTGCTTATTCCTCTATTATTTCAGCTTTTTCGGCTGATTCTTTGGTTTTTTCTGTTTTTCCTCTTATTCTTCTGTTTCCTATTCTTGCTCTTGTATTTCTTCTAGTACTCCTATTTCTTTTTGTAGTTCTACATCTCCTTCTTCTTCTTCATCTTCTTCCATTTCTTCTGGCATTTTTGCTTTTTCAATTACTTCCTCTTCTGTTTCTTCTGCTTCTTCTTCATGTTATTCTGTTATTTCTGCTTTCTCGTCTTATTTCTCTGTTATTTCTGCTTTTTCCTCTTATTCTTCCTTTTTTTCTTCTTGTGCTTCTAATTCTTCTTGTTCTTCTTGTAGTTCTAAATCTCCTTCTTCTTCATCTTCTTCTGTTTCTTCTGCTTTTTTGCTTTTTCAATTCCATCTTCTTCTGCTTCTTCTGCTTCTTCTTCAGCTTTTTACTTCTGTTATTTCTGCTTTTTCAGCTTATTCTTCTGCTATTGATGGTTTTTCAGCTTATTTTTCTGTTATTTCTGCTTTTTCGGCTTATTCTTTTGTTATTTCTGCTGTTTCCTCTTAGTCTTCTGTTTATTCTTGTGTTCTTCTACTTCTTTTTGTTCTTCTTGTAGTTCTACATCTCCTTCTTCTTTTTTCATCATCTTCTGTTTCTTCAGTATATTTTGCCTTTTCAATTGCTTCTTCTGCTTCCTCTGCTTTTTCCTCTGCTTAATCTACATTTATTTCTGGGTTTTCGGCTTATTCTTCTACTAATTCGCTTTTTCGGCTTATTCTTCTCTTATTTGTGACTTTTCGGCTTATTATTTTGTGATTTCTGCTTTTTCCTCTTATTCTTCTGTTTCCTCTTCTTGTTCTTCCGTTTTCTAGTTCTTTCTCTTGTAGTTCTACATCTCCTTTTCTTCTTCATCTCTGTTTCTTCTGCATTTTTTGCTTTTTCAATTACCTCTTCTTCTACTGCTTCTTCTCCGTCTTCCTGGGCTTATTCTTCTGTTTTCCTGATTTCTCCTCTTCTTCTTCTGTTTCCTCTTCTTGTTCTTGTTTTTCTTCTAGTTCTTCTATTTCTTGTTGTAGTCCCACATCTCCTTCTCCTTCTTCATCGTCTGTTTCTTCTGCATTTTCTGCTTTTTCAATTACCTCCTCTTCTTCTGCCTCTTCTTCAGCTTATTCTACTGTTTTTTCTGCTTTTTCGTCTTATTCTTCTGTTTCCTCTTCTTGTTCTTCCTTTTTTCTTGTTCTTTCTCTTCTTGTAGTTCTACATCTCCTTCTTCATACTCTTCTATATATTCTGATTTTTTGGCTTTTTGAATTACTTCTTCTATTACTTCTGCTTCTTCTTCAGGTTATTCTTTTGTTATTTCTGCTTTGTCGGCTTATTCTTCTGTTATATATGCTTTTTCGGCTTATTCTTCTGTTATCTACTTTTTCCTCTTATTCTTATGTTTCTTCTTCTTGTTCTGGTTCTTCTAGTTTCTAGTTCTTGTTGTAGTTCTACATCACCTTCATTTTCTTCATCTTTCTGTTTCTTCTGCATATTTTGCTTTTTTAATTACTACTTCTTCTGCTTCTTCTGCTTCTTCCTGAGCTTCATCTACTGTTATTTCTGGGTTTGCTGCTTAACTTCTACTCTTTCGCTTTTTCTGCTTATTCCTCTATTATTTCAGCTTTTTCGGCTGATTCTTTGGTTTTTTCTGTTTTTCCTCTTATTCTTCTGTTTCCTATTCTTGCTCTTGTATTTCTTCTAGTACTGCTATTTCTTTTTGTAGTTCTACATCTCCTTCTTCTTCTTCATCTTCTTCCATTTCTTCTGGCATTTTTGCTTTTTCAATTACTTCCTCTTCTGTTTCTTCTGCTTCTTCTTCATGTTATTCTGTTATTTCTGCTTTCTCGGCTTATTTTTCTGTTATTTCTGATTTTTCCTCTGATTCTTCCGTTTTTTCTTCTTGTGCTTCTAATTCTTCTTGTTGTTCTAAATCTCCTTCTTCTTCATCTTCTTCTGTTTCTTCTGCTTTTTTGCTTTTTCAATTCCATCTTCTTCTGCTTCTTCTGCTTCTTCTTCAGCTTTTTACTTCTGTTATTTCTGCTTTTTCAGCTTATTCTTCAGCGATTGATGGTTTTTCAGCTGATTTTTCTGTTATTTCTGCTTTTTCGGCTTATTCTTTTGTTATTTCTGCTGTTTCCTCTTAGTCTTCTGTTTATTCTTGTGTTCTTCTACTTCTTCTTGTTCTTCTTGTAGTTCTACATCTCCTTCTTCTTTTTTCATCATCTTCTGTTTCTTCTGCATATTTTGCCTTTTCAATTGCTTCTTCTGCTTCCTCTGCTTTTTCCTCTGCTTAATCTACAGTTATTTCTGGGTTTTCGGCTTATTCTTCTACTAATTCGCTTTTTCGGCTTATTCTTCTCTTATTTGTGACTTTTCGGCTTATTCTTTTGTGATTTCTGCTTTTTCCTCTTATTCTTCTCTTTCCTCTTCTTGTTCTTCCGTTTTCTAGTTCTTTCTCTTGTAGTTCTACATCTCCTTCTTCTTCTTCATCTTCTGTTTCTTCTGCATTTTTTGCTTTTTCAATTACCTCTTCTTCTACTGCTTCTTCTCCGTCTTCTAGGGCTTATTCTTCTGTTTTCCTGCTTTCTCCTCTTCTTCTTCTGTTTCCTCTTCTTGTTCTTGTTTTTCTTCTAGTTCTTCTATTTCTTGTTGTAGTCCCACATCTCCTTCTCCTTCTTCATCGTCTGTTTCTTCTGCATTTTCTGCTTTTTCAATTACCTCCTCTTCTTCTGCCTCTTCTTCAGCTTATTCTACTGTTTTTTCTGCTTTTTCGTCTTATTCTTCTGTTTCCTCTTCTTGTTCTTCCTTTTTTCTTGTTCTTTCTCTTCTTGTAGTTCTACATCTCCTTCTTCATACTCTTCTATATATTCTGATTTTTTGGCTTTTTGAATTACTTCTTCTATTACTTCTGCTTCTTCTTCAGGTTATTCTTTTGTTATTTCTGCTTTGTCGGCTTATTCTTCTGTTATATATGCTTTTTCGGCTTATTCTTCTGTTATCTACTTTTTCCTCTTATTCTTATGTTTCTTCTTCTTGTTCTGGTTCTTCTAGTTTCTAGTTCTTGTTGTAGTTCTACATCACCTTCATTTTCTTCATCTTTCTGTTTCTTCTGCATATTTTGCTTTTTTAATTACTACTTCTTCTGCTTCTTCTGCTTCTTCCTGAGCTTCATCTACTGTTATTTCTGGGTTTGCTGCTTAACTTCTACTCTTTCGCTTTTTCTGCTTATTCCTCTATTATTTCAGCTTTTTCGGCTGATTCTTTGGTTTTTTCTGTTTTTCCTCTTATTCTTCTGTTTCCTATTCTTGCTCTTGTATTTCTTCTAGTACTCCTATTTCTTTTTGTAGTTCTACATCTCCTTCTTCTTCTTCATCTTCTTCCATTTCTTCTGGCATTTTTGCTTTTTCAATTACTTCCTCTTCTGTTTCTTCTGCTTCTTCTTCATGTTATTCTGTTATTTCTGCTTTCTCGTCTTATTTCTCTGTTATTTCTGCTTTTTCCTCTTATTCTTCCTTTTTTTCTTCTTGTGCTTCTAATTCTTCTTGTTCTTCTTGTAGTTCTAAATCTCCTTCTTCTTCATCTTCTTCTGTTTCTTCTGCTTTTTTGCTTTTTCAATTCCATCTTCTTCTGCTTCTTCTGCTTCTTCTTCAGCTTTTTACTTCTGTTATTTCTGCTTTTTCAGCTTATTCTTCTGCTATTGATGGTTTTTCAGCTTATTTTTCTGTTATTTCTGCTTTTTCGGCTTATTCTTTTGTTATTTCTGCTGTTTCCTCTTAGTCTTCTGTTTATTCTTGTGTTCTTCTACTTCTTTTTGTTCTTCTTGTAGTTCTACATCTCCTTCTTCTTTTTTCATCATCTTCTGTTTCTTCAGTATATTTTGCCTTTTCAATTGCTTCTTCTGCTTCCTCTGCTTTTTCCTCTGCTTAATCTACATTTATTTCTGGGTTTTCGGCTTATTCTTCTACTAATTCGCTTTTTCGGCTTATTCTTCTCTTATTTGTGACTTTTCGGCTTATTATTTTGTGATTTCTGCTTTTTCCTCTTATTCTTCTGTTTCCTCTTCTTGTTCTTCCGTTTTCTAGTTCTTTCTCTTGTAGTTCTACATCTCCTTTTCTTCTTCATCTCTGTTTCTTCTGCATTTTTTGCTTTTTCAATTACCTCTTCTTCTACTGCTTCTTCTCCGTCTTCCTGGGCTTATTCTTCTGTTTTCCTGCTTTCTCCTCTTCTTCTTCTGTTTCCTCTTCTTGTTCTTGTTTTACTTCTAGTTCTTCTATTTCTTGTTGTAGTCCCACATCTCCTTCTCCTTCTTCATCGTCTGTTTCTTCTGCATTTTCTGCTTTTTCAATTACCTCCTCTTCTTCTGCCTCTTCTTCAGCTTATTCTACTGTTTTTTCTGCTTTTTCGTCTTATTCTTCTGTTTCCTCTTCTTGTTCTTCCTTTTTTCTTGTTCTTTCTCTTCTTGTAGTTCTACATCTCCTTCTTCATACTCTTCTATATATTCTGATTTTTTGGCTTTTTGAATTACTTCTTCTATTACTTCTGCTTCTTCTTCAGGTTATTCTTTTGTTATTTCTGCTTTGTCGGCTTATTCTTCTGTTATATATGCTTTTTCGGCTTATTCTTCTGTTATCTACTTTTTCCTCTTATTCTTATGTTTCTTCTTCTTGTTCTGGTTCTTCTAGTTTCTAGTTCTTGTTGTAGTTCTACATCACCTTCATTTTCTTCATCTTTCTGTTTCTTCTGCATATTTTGCTTTTTTAATTACTACTTCTTCTGCTTCTTCTGCTTCTTCCTGAGCTTCATCTACTGTTATTTCTGGGTTTGCTGCTTAACTTCTACTCTTTCGCTTTTTCTGCTTATTCCTCTATTATTTCAGCTTTTTCGGCTGATTCTTTGGTTTTTTCTGTTTTTCCTCTTATTCTTCTGTTTCCTATTCTTGCTCTTGTATTTCTTCTAGTACTGCTATTTCTTTTTGTAGTTCTACATCTCCTTCTTCTTCTTCATCTTCTTCCATTTCTTCTGGCATTTTTGCTTTTTCAATTACTTCCTCTTCTGTTTCTTCTGCTTCTTCTTCATGTTATTCTGTTATTTCTGCTTTCTCGGCTTATTTTTCTGTTATTTCTGATTTTTCCTCTGATTCTTCCGTTTTTTCTTCTTGTGCTTCTAATTCTTCTTGTTGTTCTAAATCTCCTTCTTCTTCATCTTCTTCTGTTTCTTCTGCTTTTTTGCTTTTTCAATTCCATCTTCTTCTGCTTCTTCTGCTTCTTCTTCAGCTTTTTACTTCTGTTATTTCTGCTTTTTCAGCTTATTCTTCAGCGATTGATGGTTTTTCAGCTGATTTTTCTGTTATTTCTGCTTTTTCGGCTTATTCTTTTGTTATTTCTGCTGTTTCCTCTTAGTCT
The DNA here is from genome assembly GCF_964194135.1 of Talpa europaea. Lineage (NCBI taxonomy): Eukaryota > Metazoa > Chordata > Mammalia > Eulipotyphla > Talpidae > Talpa > Talpa europaea. The sequence goes on from NW_028167944.1 coordinate 17,366, forward strand.
TCTGTTTATTCTTGTGTTCTTCTACTTCTTCTTGTTCTTCTTGTAGTTCTACATCTCCTTCTTCTTTTTTCATCATCTTCTGTTTCTTCTGCATATTTTGCCTTTTCAATTGCTTCTTCTGCTTCCTCTGCTTTTTCCTCTGCTTAATCTACAGTTATTTCTGGGTTTTCGGCTTATTCTTCTACTAATTCGCTTTTTCGGCTTATTCTTCTCTTATTTGTGACTTTTCGGCTTATTCTTTTGTGATTTCTGCTTTTTCCTCTTATTCTTCTCTTTCCTCTTCTTGTTCTTCCGTTTTCTAGTTCTTTCTCTTGTAGTTCTACATCTCCTTCTTCTTCTTCATCTTCTGTTTCTTCTGCATTTTTTGCTTTTTCAATTACCTCTTCTTCTACTGCTTCTTCTCCGTCTTCTAGGGCTTATTCTTCTGTTTTCCTGCTTTCTCCTCTTCTTCTTCTGTTTCCTCTTCTTGTTCTTGTTTTTCTTCTAGTTCTTCTATTTCTTGTTGTAGTCCCACATCTCCTTCTCCTTCTTCATCGTCTGTTTCTTCTGCATTTTCTGCTTTTTCAATTACCTCCTCTTCTTCTGCCTCTTCTTCAGCTTATTCTACTGTTTTTTCTGCTTTTTCGTCTTATTCTTCTGTTTCCTCTTCTTGTTCTTCCTTTTTTCTTGTTCTTTCTCTTCTTGTAGTTCTACATCTCCTTCTTCATACTCTTCTATATATTCTGATTTTTTGGCTTTTTGAATTACTTCTTCTATTACTTCTGCTTCTTCTTCAGGTTATTCTTTTGTTATTTCTGCTTTGTCGGCTTATTCTTCTGTTATATATGCTTTTTCGGCTTATTCTTCTGTTATCTACTTTTTCCTCTTATTCTTATGTTTCTTCTTCTTGTTCTGGTTCTTCTAGTTTCTAGTTCTTGTTGTAGTTCTACATCACCTTCATTTTCTTCATCTTTCTGTTTCTTCTGCATATTTTGCTTTTTTAATTACTACTTCTTCTGCTTCTTCTGCTTCTTCCTGAGCTTCATCTACTGTTATTTCTGGGTTTGCTGCTTAACTTCTACTCTTTCGCTTTTTCTGCTTATTCCTCTATTATTTCAGCTTTTTCGGCTGATTCTTTGGTTTTTTCTGTTTTTCCTCTTATTCTTCTGTTTCCTATTCTTGCTCTTGTATTTCTTCTAGTACTGCTATTTCTTTTTGTAGTTCTACATCTCCTTCTTCTTCTTCATCTTCTTCCATTTCTTCTGGCATTTTTGCTTTTTCAATTACTTCCTCTTCTGTTTCTTCTGCTTCTTCTTCATGTTATTCTGTTATTTCTGCTTTCTCGTCTTATTTTTCTGTTATTTCTGCTTTTTCCTCTTATTCTTCCTTTTTTTCTTCTTGTGCTTCTAATTCTTCTTGTTCTTCTTGTAGTTCTAAATCTCCTTCTTCTTCATCTTCTTCTGTTTCTTCTGCTTTTTTGCTTTTTCAATTCCATCTTCTTCTGCTTCTTCTGCTTCTTCTTCAGCTTTTTACTTCTGTTATTTCTGCTTTTTCAGCTTATTCTTCTGCTATTGATGGTTTTTCAGCTTATTTTTCTGTTATTTCTGCTTTTTCGGCTTATTCTTTTGTTATTTCTGCTGTTTCCTCTTAGTCTTCTGTTTATTCTTGTGTTCTTCTACTTCTTCTTGTTCTTCTTGTAGTTCTACATCTCCTTCTTCTTTTTTCATCATCTTCTGTTTCTTCAGTATATTTTGCCTTTTCAATTGCTTCTTCTGCTTCCTCTGCTTTTTCCTCTGCTTAATCTACAGTTATTTCTGGGTTTTCGGCTTATTCTTCTACTAATTCGCTTTTTCGGCTTATTCTTCTCTTATTTGTGACTTTTCGGCTTATTCTTTTGTGATTTCTGCTTTTTCCTCTTATTCTTCTGTTTCCTCTTCTTGTTCTTCCGTTTTCTAGTTCTTTCTCTTGTAGTTCTACATCTCCTTCTTCTTCTTCATCTTCTGTTTCTTCTGCATTTTTTGCTTTTTCAATTACCTCTTCTTCTACTGCTTCTTCTCCGTCTTCTAGGGCTTATTCGTCTGTTTTCCTGCTTTCTCCTCTTCTTCTTCTGTTTCCTCTTCTTGTTCTTGTTTTTCTTCTAGTTCTTCTATTTCTTGTTGTAGTCCCACATCTCCTTCTCCTTCTTCATCGTCTGTTTCTTCTGCATTTTCTGCTTTTTCAATTACCTCCTCTTCTTCTGCCTCTTCTTCAGCTTATTCTACTGTTTTTTCTGCTTTTTCGTCTTATTCTTCTGTTTCCTCTTCTTGTTCTTCCTTTTTTCTTGTTCTTTCTCTTCTTGTAGTTCTACATCTCCTTCTTCATACTCTTCTATATATTCTGATTTTTTGGCTTTTTGAATTACTTCTTCTATTACTTCTGCTTCTTCTTCAGGTTATTCTTTTGTTATTTCTGCTTTGTCGGCTTATTCTTCTGTTATATATGCTTTTTCGGCTTATTCTTCTGTTATCTACTTTTTCCTCTTATTCTTATGTTTCTTCTTCTTGTTCTGGTTCTTCTAGTTTCTAGTTCTTGTTGTAGTTCTACATCACCTTCATTTTCTTCATCTTTCTGTTTCTTCTGCATATTTTGCTTTTTTAATTACTACTTCTTCTGCTTCTTCTGCTTCTTCCTGAGCTTCATCTACTGTTATTTCTGGGTTTGCTGCTTAACTTCTACTCTTTCGCTTTTTCTGCTTATTCCTCTATTATTTCAGCTTTTTCGGCTGATTCTTTGGTTTTTTCTGTTTTTCCTCTTATTCTTCTGTTTCCTATTCTTGCTCTTGTATTTCTTCTAGTACTGCTATTTCTTTTTGTAGTTCTACATCTCCTTCTTCTTCTTCATCTTCTTCCATTTCTTCTGGCATTTTTGCTTTTTCAATTACTTCCTCTTCTGTTTCTTCTGCTTCTTCTTCATGTTATTCTGTTATTTCTGCTTTCTCGGCTTATTTTTCTGTTATTTCTGATTTTTCCTCTGATTCTTCCGTTTTTTCTTCTTGTGCTTCTAATTCTTCTTGTTGTTCTAAATCTCCTTCTTCTTCATCTTCTTCTGTTTCTTCTGCTTTTTTGCTTTTTCAATTCCATCTTCTTCTGCTTCTTCTTCAGCTTTTTACTTCTGTTATTTCTGCTTTTTCAGCTTATTCTTCAGCTATTGATGGTTTTTCAGCTGATTTTTCTGTTATTTCTGCTTTTTCGGCTTATTCTTTTGTTATTTCTGCTGTTTCCTCTTAGTCTTCTGTTTATTCTTGTGTTCTTCTACTTCTTCTTGTTCTTCTTGTAGTTCTACATCTCCTTCTTCTTTTTTCATCATCTTCTGTTTCTTCTGCATATTTTGCCTTTTCAATTGCTTCTTCTGCTTCCTCTGCTTTTTCCTCTGCTTAATCTACAGTTATTTCTGGGTTTTCGGCTTATTCTTCTACTAATTCGCTTTTTCGGCTTATTCTTCTCTTATTTGTGACTTTTCGGCTTATTCTTTTGTGATTTCTGCTTTTTCCTCTTATTCTTCTCTTTCCTCTTCTTGTTCTTCCGTTTTCTAGTTCTTTCTCTTGTAGTTCTACATCTCCTTCTTCTTCTTCATCTTCTGTTTCTTCTGCATTTTTTGCTTTTTCAATTACCTCTTCTTCTACTGCTTCTTCTCCGTCTTCTAGGGCTTATTCTTCTGTTTTCCTGCTTTCTCCTCTTCTTCTGTTTCCTCTTCTTGTTCTTGTTTTTCTTCTAGTTCTTCTATTTCTTGTTGTAGTCCCACATCTCCTTCTCCTTCTTCATCGTCTGTTTCTTCTGCATTTTCTGCTTTTTCAATTACCTCCTCTTCTTCTGCCTCTTCTTCAGCTTATTCTACTGTTTTTTCTGCTTTTTCGTCTTATTCTTCTGTTTCCTCTTCTTGTTCTTCCTTTTTTCTTGTTCTTTCTCTTCTTGTAGTTCTACATCTCCTTCTTCATACTCTTCTATATATTCTGATTTTTTGGCTTTTTGAATTACTTCTTCTATTATTTCTGCTTCTTCTTCAGGTTATTCTTTTGTTATTTCTGCTTTGTCGGCTTATTCTTCTGTTATATATGCTTTTTCGGCTTATTCTTCTGTTATCTACTTTTTCCTCTTATTCTTATGTTTCTTCTTCTTGTTCTGGTTCTTCTAGTTTCTAGTTCTTGTTGTAGTTCTACATCACCTTCATTTTCTTCATCTTTCTGTTTCTTCTGCATATTTTGCTTTTTTAATTACTACTTCTTCTGCTTCTTCTGCTTCTTCCTGAGCTTCATCTACTGTTATTTCTGGGTTTGCTGCTTAACTTCTACTCTTTCGCTTTTTCTGCTTATTCCTCTATTATTTCAGCTTTTTCGGCTGATTCTTTGGTTTTTTCTGTTTTTCCTCTTATTCTTCTGTTTCCTATTCTTGCTCTTGTATTTCTTCTAGTACTGCTATTTCTTTTTGTAGTTCTACATCTCCTTCTTCTTCTTCATCTTCTTCCATTTCTTCTGGCATTTTTGCTTTTTCAATTACTTCCTCTTCTGTTTCTTCTGCTTCTTCTTCATGTTATTCTGTTATTTCTGCTTTCTCGGCTTATTTTTCTGTTATTTCTGATTTTTCCTCTGATTCTTCCGTTTTTTCTTCTTGTGCTTCTAATTCTTCTTGTTGTTCTAAATCTCCTTCTTCTTCATCTTCTTCTGTTTCTTCTGCTTTTTTGCTTTTTCAATTCCATCTTCTTCTGCTTCTTCTGCTTCTTCTTCAGCTTTTTACTTCTGTTATTTCTGCATTTTCATCTTATTCTTCAGCTATTGATGGTTTTTCAGCTGATTTTTCTGTTATTTCTGCTTTTTCGGCTTATTCTTTTGTTATTTCTGCTGTTTCCTCTTAGTCTTCTGTTTATTCTTGTGTTCTTCTACTTCTTCTTGTTCTTCTTGTAGTTCTACATCTCCTTCTTCTTTTTTCATCATCTTCTGTTTCTTCAGTATATTTTGCCTTTTCAATTGCTTCTTCTGCTTCCTCTGCTTTTTCCACTGCTTAATCTACAGTTATTTCTGGGTTTTCGGCTTATTCTTCTACTAATTCGCTTTTTCGGCTTATTCTTCTCTTATTTGTGACTTTTCGGCTTATTCTTTTGTGATTTCTGCTTTTTCCTCTTATTCTTCTCTTTCCTCTTCTTGTTCTTCCGTTTTCTAGTTCTTTCTCTTGTAGTTCTACATCTCCTTCTTCTTCTTCATCTTCTGTTTCTTCTGCATTTTTTGCTTTTTCAATTACCTCTTCTTCTACTGCTTCTTCTCCGTCTTCTAGGGCTTATTCGTCTGTTTTCCTGCTTTCTCCTCTTCTTCTTCTGTTTCCTCTTCTTGTTCTTGTTTTTCTTCTAGTTCTTCTATTTCTTGTTGTAGTCCCACATCTCCTTCTCCTTCTTCATCGTCTGTTTCTTCTGCATTTTCTGCTTTTTCAATTACCTCCTCTTCTTCTGCCTCTTCTTCAGCTTATTCTACTGTTTTTTCTGCTTTTTCGTCTTATTCTTCTGTTTCCTCTTCTTGTTCTTCCTTTTTTCTTGTTCTTTCTCTTCTTGTAGTTCTACATCTCCTTCTTCATACTCTTCTATATATTCTGATTTTTTGGCTTTTTGAATTACTTCTTCTATTACTTCTGCTTCTTCTTCAGGTTATTCTTTTGTTATTTCTGCTTTGTCGGCTTATTCTTCTGTTATATATGCTTTTTCGGCTTATTCTTCTGTTATCTACTTTTTCCTCTTATTCTTATGTTTCTTCTTCTTGTTCTGGTTCTTCTAGTTTCTAGTTCTTGTTGTAGTTCTACATCACCTTCATTTTCTTCATCTTTCTGTTTCTTCTGCATATTTTGCTTTTTTAATTACTACTTCTTCTGCTTCTTCTGCTTCTTCCTGAGCTTCATCTACTGTTATTTCTGGGTTTGCTGCTTAACTTCTACTCTTTCGCTTTTTCTGCTTATTCCTCTATTATTTCAGCTTTTTCGGCTGATTCTTTGGTTTTTTCTGTTTTTCCTCTTATTCTTCTGTTTCCTATTCTTGCTCTTGTATTTCTTCTAGTACTGCTATTTCTTTTTGTAGTTCTACATCTCCTTCTTCTTCTTCATCTTCTTCCATTTCTTCTGGCATTTTTGCTTTTTCAATTACTTCCTCTTCTGTTTCTTCTGCTTCTTCTTCATGTTATTCTGTTATTTCTGCTTTCTCGGCTTATTTTTCTGTTATTTCTGATTTTTCCTCTGATTCTTCCGTTTTTTCTTCTTGTGCTTCTAATTCTTCTTGTTGTTCTAAATCTCCTTCTTCTTCATCTTCTTCTGTTTCTTCTGCTTTTTTGCTTTTTCAATTCCATCTTCTTCTGCTTCTTCTGCTTCTTCTTCAGCTTTTTACTTCTGTTATTTCTGCTTTTTCAGCTTATTCTTCAGCTATTGATGGTTTTTCAGCTGATTTTTCTGTTATTTCTGCTTTTTCGGCTTATTCTTTTGTTATTTCTGCTGTTTCCTCTTAGTCTTCTGTTTATTCTTGTGTTCTTCTACTTCTTCTTGTTCTTCTTGTAGTTCTACATCTCCTTCTTCTTTTTTCATCATCTTCTGTTTCTTCTGCATATTTTGCCTTTTCAATTGCTTCTTCTGCTTCCTCTGCTTTTTCCTCTGCTTAATCTACAGTTATTTCTGGGTTTTCGGCTTATTCTTCTACTAATTCGCTTTTTCGGCTTATTCTTCTCTTATTTGTGACTTTTCGGCTTATTCTTTTGTGATTTCTGCTTTTTCCTCTTATTCTTCTCTTTCCTCTTCTTGTTCTTCCGTTTTCTAGTTCTTTCTCTTGTAGTTCTACATCTCCTTCTTCTTCTTCATCTTCTGTTTCTTCTGCATTTTTTGCTTTTTCAATTACCTCTTCTTCTACTGCTTCTTCTCCGTCTTCTAGGGCTTATTCTTCTGTTTTCCTGCTTTCTCCTCTTCTTCTTCTGTTTCCTCTTCTTGTTCTTGTTTTTCTTCTAGTTCTTCTATTTCTTGTTGTAGTCCCACATCTCCTTCTCCTTCTTCATCGTCTGTTTCTTCTGCATTTTCTGCTTTTTCAATTACCTCCTCTTCTTCTGCCTCTTCTTCAGCTTATTCTACTGTTTTTTCTGCTTTTTCGTCTTATTCTTCTGTTTCCTCTTCTTGTTCTTCCTTTTTTCTTGTTCTTTCTCTTCTTGTAGTTCTACATCTCCTTCTTCATACTCTTCTATATATTCTGATTTTTTGGCTTTTTGAATTACTTCTTCTATTACTTCTGCTTCTTCTTCAGGTTATTCTTTTGTTATTTCTGCTTTGTCGGCTTATTCTTCTGTTATATATGCTTTTTCGGCTTATTCTTCTGTTATCTACTTTTTCCTCTTATTCTTATGTTTCTTCTTCTTGTTCTGGTTCTTCTAGTTTCTAGTTCTTGTTGTAGTTCTACATCACCTTCATTTTCTTCATCTTTCTGTTTCTTCTGCATATTTTGCTTTTTTAATTACTACTTCTTCTGCTTCTTCTGCTTCTTCCTGAGCTTCATCTACTGTTATTTCTGGGTTTGCTGCTTAACTTCTACTCTTTCGCTTTTTCTGCTTATTCCTCTATTATTTCAGCTTTTTCGGCTGATTCTTTGGTTTTTTCTGTTTTTCCTCTTATTCTTCTGTTTCCTATTCTTGCTCTTGTATTTCTTCTAGTACTGCTATTTCTTTTTGTAGTTCTACATCTCCTTCTTCTTCTTCATCTTCTTCCATTTCTTCTGGCATTTTTGCTTTTTCAATTACTTCCTCTTCTGTTTCTTCTGCTTCTTCTTCATGTTATTCTGTTATTTCTGCTTTCTCGGCTTATTTTTCTGTTATTTCTGATTTTTCCTCTGATTCTTCCGTTTTTTCTTCTTGTGCTTCTAATTCTTCTTGTTGTTCTAAATCTCCTTCTTCTTCATCTTCTTCTGTTTCTTCTGCTTTTTTGCTTTTTCAATTCCATCTTCTTCTGCTTCTTCTGCTTCTTCTTCAGCTTTTTACTTCTGTTATTTCTGCTTTTTCAGCTTATTCTTCAGCTATTGATGGTTTTTCAGCTGATTTTTCTGTTATTTCTGCTTTTTCGGCTTATTCTTTTGTTATTTCTGCTGTTTCCTCTTAGTCTTCTGTTTATTCTTGTGTTCTTCTACTTCTTCTTGTTCTTCTTGTAGTTCTACATCTCCTTCTTCTTTTTTCATCATCTTCTGTTTCTTCTGCATATTTTGCCTTTTCAATTGCTTCTTCTGCTTCCTCTGCTTTTTCCTCTGCTTAATCTACAGTTATTTCTGGGTTTTCGGCTTATTCTTCTACTAATTCGCTTTTTCGGCTTATTCTTCTCTTATTTGTGACTTTTCGGCTTATTCTTTTGTGATTTCTGCTTTTTCCTCTTATTCTTCTCTTTCCTCTTCTTGTTCTTCCGTTTTCTAGTTCTTTCTCTTGTAGTTCTACATCTCCTTCTTCTTCTTCATCTTCTGTTTCTTCTGCATTTTTTGCTTTTTCAATTACCTCTTCTTCTACTGCTTCTTCTCCGTCTTCTAGGGCTTATTCTTCTGTTTTCATGCTTTCTCCTCTTCTTCTTCTGTTTCCTCTTCTTGTTCTTGTTTTTCTTCTAGTTCTTCTATTTCTTGTTGTAGTCCCACATCTCCTTCTCCTTCTTCATCGTCTGTTTCTTCTGCATTTTCTGCTTTTTCAATTACCTCCTCTTCTTCTGCCTCTTCTTCAGCTTATTCTACTGTTTTTTCTGCTTTTTCGTCTTATTCTTCTGTTTCCTCTTCTTGTTCTTCCTTTTTTCTTGTTCTTTCTCTTCTTGTAGTTCTACATCTCCTTCTTCATACTCTTCTATATATTCTGATTTTTTGGCTTTTTGAATTACTTCTTCTATTACTTCTGCTTCTTCTTCAGGTTATTCTTTTGTTATTTCTGCTTTGTCGGCTTATTCTTCTGTTATATATGCTTTTTCGGCTTATTCTTCTGTTATCTACTTTTTCCTCTTATTCTTATGTTTCTTCTTCTTGTTCTGGTTCTTCTAGTTTCTAGTTCTTGTTGTAGTTCTACATCACCTTCATTTTCTTCATCTTTCTGTTTCTTCTGCATATTTTGCTTTTTTAATTACTACTTCTTCTGCTTCTTCTGCTTCTTCCTGAGCTTCATCTACTGTTATTTCTGGGTTTGCTGCTTAACTTCTACTCTTTCGCTTTTTCTGCTTATTCCTCTATTATTTCAGCTTTTTCGGCTGATTCTTTGGTTTTTTCTGTTTTTCCTCTTATTCTTCTGTTTCCTATTCTTGCTCTTGTATTTCTTCTAGTACTGCTATTTCTTTTTGTAGTTCTACATCTCCTTCTTCTTCTTCATCTTCTTCCATTTCTTCTGGCCTTTTTGCTTTTTCAATTACTTCCTCTTCTGTTTCTTCTGCTTCTTCTTCATGTTATTCTGTTATTTCTGCTTTCTCGGCTTATTTTTCTGTTATTTCTGCTTTTTCCTCTTATTCTTCCGTTTCTTCTTGTTGTGCTTCTAATTCTTCTTGTTCTTCTTGTTGTTCTAAATCTCCTTCTTCTTCATCTTCTTCTGTTTCTTCTGCTTTTTTGCTTTTTCAATTCCATCTTCTTCTGCTTCTTCTGCTTCTTCTTCAGCTTTTTACTTCTGTTATTTCTGCTTTTTCAGCTTATTCTTCTGCTATTGATGGTTTTTCAGCTTATTTTTCTGTTATTTCTGCTTTTTCGGCTTATTCTTTTGTTATTTCTGCTGTTTCCTCTTAGTCTTCTGTTTATTCTTGTGTTCTTCTAGTTCTTGTTGTTCTTCTAGTAGTTCTACATCTCCTTCTTCTTTTTTCATCATCTTCTGTTTCTTCAGCATATTTTGCCTTTTCAATTGCTTCTTCTGCTTCCTCTGCTTTTTCCTCTGCTTAATCTACAGTTATTTCTGGGTTTTCGGCTTATTCTTCTACTAATTCGCTTTTTTGGCTTATTCTTCTCTTATTTGTGACTTTTCGGCTTATTCTTTTGTGATTTCTGCTTTTTCCTCTTATTCTTCTGTTTCCTCTTCTTGTTCTTCCGTTTTCTAGTTCTTTCTCTTGTAGTTCTACATCTCCTTCTTCTACTTCATCTTCTGTTTCTTATGCATTTTTTGCTTTTTCAATTACCTCTTCTTCGACTGCTTCTTCTCCGTCTTCTAGGGCTTATTCTTCTGTTTTCCTGCTTTCTCCTCTTCTTCTTCTGTTTCCTCTTCTTGTTCTTGTTTTTCTTCTAGTTCTTCTATTTCTTGTTGTAGTCCCACATCTCCTAATCCTTCTTCATCGTCTGTTTCTTCTGCATTTTCTTCTTTTTCAATTACCTCCACTTCTTCTGCCTCTTCTTCAGCTTATTCTACTGTTTTTTCTGCTTTTTCGTCTTATTCTTCTGTTTCCTCTTCTTGTTCTTCCTTTTTTCTTGTTCTTTTTCTTCTTGTAGTTCTACATCTCCTTCTTCATCCTCTTCTATATATTCTGATTTTTTGGCTTTTTGAATTACTTCTTCTATTTCTTCTGCTTCTTCTTCAGGTTATTCTTTTGTTATTTCTGCTTTGTCGGCTTATTCTTCTGTTATATATGCTTTTTCGGCTTATTCTTCTGTTATCTACTTTTTCCTCTTATTCTTATGTTTCTTCTTCTTGTTCTGGTTCTTCTAGTTTCTAGTTCTTGTTGTAGTTCTACATCACCTTCATTTTCTTCATCTTTCTGTTTCTTCTGCATATTTTGCTTTTTTAATTACTACTTCTTCTGCTTCTTCTGCTTCTTCCTGAGCTTCATCTACTGTTATTTCTGGGTTTGCTGCTTAACTTCTACTCTTTCGCTTTTTCTGCTTATTCCTCTATTATTTCAGCTTTTTCGGCTGATTCTTTGGTTTTTTCTGTTTTTCCTCTTATTCTTCTGTTTCCTATTCTTGCTCTTGTATTTCTTCTAGTACTGCTATTTCTTTTTGTAGTTCTACATCTCCTTCTTCTTCTTCATCTTCTTCCATTTCTTCTGGCCTTTTTGCTTTTTCAATTACTTCCTCTTCTGTTTCTTCTGCTTCTTCTTCATGTTATTCTGTTATTTCTGCTTTCTCGGCTTATTTTTCTGTTATTTCTGCTTTTTCCTCTTATTCTTCCGTTTCTTCTTGTTGTGCTTCTAATTCTTCTTGTTCTTCTTGTTGTTCTAAATCTCCTTCTTCTTCATCTTCTTCTGTTTCTTCTGCTTTTTTGCTTTTTCAATTCCATCTTCTTCTGCTTCTTCTGCTTCTTCTTCAGCTTTTTACTTCTGTTATTTCTGCTTTTTCAGCTTATTCTTCTGCTATTGATGGTTTTTCAGCTTATTTTTCTGTTATTTCTGCTTTTTCGGCTTATTCTTTGGTTATTTCTGCTGTTTCCTCTTAGTCTTCTGTTTTTTCTTGTGTTCTTCTACTTCTTCTTGTTCTTCTTGTAGTTCTACATCTCCTTCTTCTTTTTTCATCATCTTCTGTTTCTTCTGCATATTTTGCCTTTTCAATTGCTTCTTCTGCTTCCTCTGCTTTTTCCTCTGCTTAATCTACAGTTATTTCTGGGTTTTCGGCTTATTCTTCTACTAATTCGCTTTTTCGGCTTATTCTTCTCTTATTTGTGACTTTTCGGCTTATTCTTTTGTGATTTCTGCTTTTTCCTCTTATTCTTCTGTTTCCTCTTCTTGTTCTTCCGTTTTCTAGTTCTTTCTCTTGTAGTTCTACATCTCCTTCTTCTGCTTCATCTTCTGTTTCTTATGCATTTTTTGCTTTTTCAATTACCTCTTCTTCGACTGCTTCTTCTCCGTCTTCTAGGGCTTATTCTTCTGTTTTCCTGCTTTCTCCTCTTCTTCTTCTGTTTCCTCTTCTTGTTCTTGTTTTTCTTCTAGTTCTTCTATTTCTTGTTGTAGTCCCACATCTCCTAATCCTTCTTCATCGTCTGTTTCTTCTGCATTTTCTTCTTTTTCAATTACCTCCACTTCTTCTGCCTCTTCTTCAGCTTATTCTACTGTTTTTTCTGCTTTTTCGTCTTATTCTTCTGTTTCCTCTTCTTGTTCTTCCTTTTTTCTTGTTCTTTTTCTTCTTGTAGTTCTACATCTCCTTCTTCATCCTCTTCTATATATTCTGATTTTTTGGCTTTTTGAATTACTTCTTCTATTTCTTCTGCTTCTTCTTCAGGTTATTCTTTTGTTATTTCTGCTTTGTCGGCTTATTCTTCTGTTATATATTCTTTTTCGGCTTATTCTTCTGTTATCTACTTTTTCCTCTTATTCTTATGTTTCTTCTTTTTGTTCTGGTTCTTCTAGTTTCTAGTTCTTGTTGTAGTTCTACATCACCTTCATTTTCTTCATCTTTCTGTTTCTTCTGCATATTTTGCTTTTTTAATTACTACTTCTTCTGCTTCTTCTGCTTCTTCCTGAGCTTCATCTACTGTTATTTCTGGGTTTGCTGCTTAACTTCTACTCTTTCGCTTTTTCTGCTTATTCCTCTATTATTTCAGCTTTTTCGGCTGATTCTTTGGTTTTTTCTGTTTTTCCTCTTATTCTTCTGTTTCCATTCTTGCTCTTGTATTTCTTCTAGTACTCCTATTTCTTTTTGTAGTTCTACATCTCCTTCTTCTTCTTCATCTTCTTCCATTTCTTCTGGCATTTTTGCTTTTTCAATTACTTCCTCTTCTGTTTCTTCTGCTTCTTCTTCATGTTATTCTGTTATTTCTGCTTTCTCGGCTTATTTTTCTGTTATTTCTGCTTTTTCCTCTGATTCTTCCGTTTTTTCTTCTTGTGCTTCTAATTCTTCTTGTTCTTCTTGTTGTTCTAAATCTCCTTCTTCTTCATCTTCTTCTGTTTCTTCTACTTTTTTTGCTTTTTCAATTCCATCTTCTTCTGCATCTTCTGCTTCTTCTTCAGCTTTTTACTTCTGTTATTTCTGCTTTTTCAGCTTATTCTTCTGCTATTGATGGTTTTTCAGCTTATTTTTCTGTTATTTCTGCTTTTTCGGCTTATTCTTTTGTTATTTCTGCTGTTTCCTCTTAGTCTTCTGTTTATTCTTGTGTTCTTCTAGTTCTTCTTGTTCTTCTTGTAGTTCTACATCTCCTTCTTCTTTTTTCATCATCTTCTGTTTCTTCAGCATATTTTGCCTTTTCAATTGCTTCTTCTGCTTCCTCTGCTTTTTCCTCTGCTTAATCGACAGTTATTTCTGGGTTTTCGGCTTATTCTTCTACTAATTCGCTTTTTCGGCTTATTCTTCTCTTATTTGTGACTTTTCGGCTTATTCTTTTGTGATTTCTGCTTTTTCCTCTTATTCTTCTGTTTCCTCTTCTTGTTCTTCCTTTTTCTAGTTCTTTCTCTTGTAGTTCTACATCTCCTTCTTCTTCTTCATCTTCTGTTTCTTCTGCATTTTTTGCTTTTTCAATTACCTCTTCTTCTACTGCTTCTTCTCCGTCTTCTAGGGCTTATTCTTCTGTTTTCCTGCTTTCTCCTCTTCTTCTTCTGTTTCCTCTTCTTGTTCTTGTTTTTCTTCTAGTTCTTCTATTTCTTGTTGTAGTTCCACATCTCCTTCTCCTTCTTCGTCGTCTGTTTCTTCTGCATTTTCTGCTTTTTCAATTACCTCCTCTTCTTCTGCCTCTTCTTCAGCTTATTCTACTGTTTTTTCTGCTTTTTCGTCTTATTCTTCTGTTTCCTCTTCTTGTTCTTCCTTTTTTCTTGTTCTTTCTCTTCTTGTAGTTCTACATCTCCTTCTTCATACTCTTCTATATATTCTGATTTTTTGGCTTTTTGAATTACTTCTTCTATTACTTCTGCTTCTTCTTCAGGTTATTCTTTGGTTATTTCTGCTTTGTCGGCTTATTCTTCTGTTATATATGCTTTTTCGGCTTATTCTTCTGTTATCTACTTTTTCCTCTTATTCTTATGTTTCTTCTTCTTGTTCTGGTTCTTCTAGTTTCTAGTTCTTGTTGTAGTTCTACATCACCTTCATTTTCTTCATCTTTCTGTTTCTTCTGCATATTTTGCTTTTTTAATTACTACTTCTTCTGCTTCTTCTGCTTCTTCCTGAGCTTCATCTACTGTTATTTCTGGGTTTGCTGCTTAACTTCTACTCTTTCGCTTTTTCTGCTTATTCCTCTATTATTTCAGCTTTTTCGGCTGATTCTTTGGTTTTTTCTGTTTTTCCTCTTATTCTTCTGTTTCCTATACTTGCTCTTGTATTTCTTCTAGTACTCCTATTTCTTTTTGTAGTTCTACATCTCCTTCTTCTTCTTCATCTTCTTCCGTTTCTTCTGGCATTTTTGCTTTTTCAATTACTTCCTCTTCTGTTTCTTCTGCTTCTTCTTCATGTTATTCTTTTATTTCTGCTTTCTCGGCTTATTTTTCTGTTATTTCTGCTTTTTCCTCTTATTCTTCCGTTTTTTCTTCTTGTGCTTCTAATTCTTCTTGTTCTTCTTGTTGTTCTAAATCTCCTTCTTCTTCATCTTCTTCTGTTTCTTCTGCTTTTTTGCTTTTTCAATTCCATCTTCTTCTGCTTCTTCTGCTTCTTCTTCAGCTTTTTACTTCTGTTATTTCTGCTTTTTCAGCTTATTCTTCTGCTATTGATGGTTTTTCAGCTTATTTTTCTGTTATTTCTGCTTTTTCGGCTTATTCTTTTGTTATTTCTGCTGTTTCCTCTTAGTCTTCTGTTTATTCTTGTGTTCTTCTAGTTCTTCTTGTTCTTCTTGTAGTTCTACATCTCCTTCTTCTTTTTTCATCATCTTCTGTTTCTTCTGCATATTTTGCCTTTTCAATTGCTTCTTCTGCTTCCTCTGCTTTTTCCTCTGCTTAATCTACAGTTATTTCTGGGTTTTCGGCTTATTCTTCTACTAATTCGCTTTTTCGGCTTATTCTCTTATTTGTGACTTTTCGGCTTATTCTTTTGTGATTTCTGCTTTTTCCTCTTATTCTTCTGTTTCCTCTTCTTGTTCTTCCGTTTTCTAGTTCTTTCTCTTGTAGTTCTACATCTCCTTCTTCTGCTTCATCTTCTGTTTCTTCTGCATTTTTTGCTTTTTCAATTACCTCTTCTTCTACTGCTTCTTCTCCGTCTTCTAGGGCTTATTCTTCTGTTTTCCTGCTTTCTCCTCTTCTTCTGTTTCCTCTTCTTGTTCTTGTTTTTCTTCTACTTCTTCTATTTCTTGTTGTAGTTCCACATCTCCTAATCCTTCTGCATCGTCTGTTTCTTCTGCATCTTCTGCTTTTTCAATTACCTCCTCTTCTTCTGCCTCTTCTTCAGCTTATTCTACTGTTTTTTCTGCTTTTTCGTCTTATTCTTCTGTTTCCTCTTCTTGTTCTACCTTTTTTCTTGTTCTTTTTCTTCTTGTAGTTCTACATCTCCTTCTTCATACTCTTCTATATATTCTGATTTTTTGGCTTTTTGAATTAGTTCTTCTATTACTTCTGCTTCTTCTTCAGGTTATTCCTTTGTTATTTCTGCTTTGTCGGCTTATTCTTCTGTTATATATGCTTTTTCGGCTTATTCTTCTGTTATCTACTTTTTCCTCTTATTCTTATGTTTCTTCTTCTTGTTCTGGTTCTTCTAGTTTCTAGTTCTTGTTGTAGTTCTACATCACCTTCATTTTCTTCATCTTTCTGTTTCTTCTGCATATTTTGCTTTTTTAATTACTACTTCTTCTGCTTCTTCTGCTTCTTCCTGAGCTTCATCTACTGTTATTTCTGGGTTTGCTGCTTAACTTCTACTCTTTCGCTTTTTCTGCTTATTCCTCTATTATTTCAGCTTTTTCGGCTGATTCTTTGGTTTTTTCTGTTTTTCCTCTTATTCTTCTGTTTCCTATTCTTGCTCTTGTATTTCTTCTAGTACTCCTATTTCTTTTTGTAGTTCTACATCTCCTTCTTCTTCTTCATCTTCTTCCATTTCTTCTGGCATTTTTGCTTTTTCAATTACTTCCTCTTCTGTTTCTTCTGCTTCTTCTTCATGTTATTCTGTTATTTCTGCTTTCTCGGCTTATTTTTCTGTTATTTCTGATTTTTCCTCTGATTCTTCCGTTTTTTCTTCTTGTGCTTCTAATTCTTCTTGTTCTTCTTGTTGTTCTAAATCTCCTTCTTCTTCATCTTCTTCTGTTTCTTCTACTTTTTTTGCTTTTTCAATTCCATCTTCTTCTGCATCTTCTGCTTCTTCTTCAGCTTTTTACTTCTGTTATTTCTGCTTTTTCAGCTTATTCTTCTGCTATTGATGGTTTTTCAGCTTATTTTTCTGTTATTTCTGCTGTTTCGGCTTATTCTTTTGTTATTTCTGCTGTTTCCTCTTAGTCTTCTGTTTATTCTTGTTTTCTTCTAGTTCTTCTTGTTCTTCTTGTAGTTCTACATCTCCTTCTTCTTTTTTCATCATCTTCTGTTTCTTCTGCATATTTTGCCTTTTCAATTGCTTCTTCTGCTTCCTCTGCTTTTTCCTCTGCTTAATCGACAGTTATTTCTGGGTTTTCGGCTTATTCTTCTACTAATTCGCTTTTTCGGCTTATTCTTCTCTTATTTGTGACTTTTCGGCTTATTCTTTTGTGATTTCTGCTTTTTCCTCTTATTCTTCTGTTTCCTCTTCTTGTTCTTCCTTTTTCTAGTTCTTTCTCTTGTAGTTCTACATCTCCTTCTTCTTCTTCATCTTCTGTTTCTTCTGCATTTTTTGCTTTTTCAATTACCTCTTCTTCTACTGCTTCTTCTCCGTCTTCTAGGGCTTATTCTTCTGTTTTCCTGCTTTCTCCTCTTCTTCTTCTGTTTCCTCTTCTTGTTCTTGTTTTTCTTCTAGTTCTTCTATTTCTTGTTGTAGTTCCACATCTCCTTCTCCTTCTTCGTCGTCTGTTTCTTCTGCATTTTCTGCTTTTTCAATTACCTCCTCTTCTTCTGCCTCTTCTTCAGCTTATTCTACTGTTTTTTCTGCTTTTTCGTCTTATTCTTCTGTTTCCTCTTCTTGTTCTTCCTTTTTTCTTGTTCTTTCTCTTCTTGTAGTTCTACATCTCCTTCTTCATACTCTTCTATATATTCTGATTTTTTGGCTTTTTGAATTACTTCTTCTATTATTTCTGCTTCTTCTTCAGGTTATTCTTTTGTTATTTCTGCTTTGTCGGCTTATTCTTCTGTTATATATGCTTTTTCGGCTTATTCTTCTGTTATCTACTTTTTCCTCTTATTCTTATGTTTCTTCTTCTTGTTCTGGTTCTTCTAGTTTCTAGTTCTTGTTGTTGTTCTACATCACCTTCATTTTCTTCATCTTTCTGTTTCTTCTGCATATTTTGCTTTTTTAATTACTACTTCTTCTGCTTCTTCTGCTTCTTCCTGAGCTTCATCTACTGTTATTTCTGGGTTTGCTGCTTAACTTCTACTCTTTCGCTTTTTCTGCTTATTCCTCTATTATTTCAGCTTTTTCGGCTGATTCTTTGGTTTTTTCTGTTTTTCCTCTTATTCTTCTGTTTCCTATTCTTGCTCTTGTATTTCTTCTAGTACTGCTATTTCTTTTTGTAGTTCTACATCTCCTTCTTCTTCTTCATCTTCTTCCATTTCTTCTGGCATTTTTGCTTTTTCAATTACTTCCTCTTCTGTTTCTTCTGCTTCTTCCTCATGTTATTCTGTTATTTCTGCTTTCTCGGCTTATTTTTCTGTTATTTCTGATTTTTCCTCTGATTCTTCCGTTTTTTCTTCTTGTGCTTCTAATTCTTCTTGTTGTTCTAAATCTCCTTCTTCTTCATCTTCTTCTGTTTCTTCTGCTTTTTTGCTTTTTCAATTCCATCTTCTTCTGCTTCTTCTGCTTCTTCTTCAGCTTTTTACTTCTGTTATTTCTGCTTTTTCAGCTTATTCTTCAGCTATTGATGGTTTTTCAGCTGATTTTTCTGTTATTTCTGCTTTTTCGGCTTATTCTTTTGTTATTTCTGCTGTTTCCTCTTAGTCTTCTGTTTATTCTTGTGTTCTTCTACTTCTTCTTGTTCTTCTTGTAGTTCTACATCTCCTTCTTCTTTTTTCATCATCTTCTGTTTCTTCTGCATATTTTGCCTTTTCAATTGCTTCTTCTGCTTCCTCTGCTTTTTCCTCTGCTTAATCTACAGTTATTTCTGGGTTTTCGGCTTATTCTTCTACTAATTCGCTTTTTCGGCTTATTCTTCTCTTATTTGTGACTTTTCGGCTTATTCTTTTGTGATTTCTGCTTTTTCCTCTTATTCTTCTCTTTCCTCTTCTTGTTCTTCCGTTTTCTAGTTCTTTCTCTTGTAGTTCTACATCTCCTTCTTCTTCTTCATCTTCTGTTTCTTCTGCATTTTTTGCTTTTTCAATTACCTCTTCTTCTACTGCTTCTTCTCCGTCTTCTAGGGCTTATTCTTCTGTTTTCCTGCTTTCTCCTCTTCTTCTTCTGTTTCCTCTTCTTGTTCTTGTTTTTCTTCTAGTTCTTCTATTTCTTGTTGTAGTCCCACATCTCCTTCTCCTTCTTCATCGTCTGTTTCTTCTGCATTTTCTGCTTTTTCAATTACCTCCTCTTCTTCTGCCTCTTCTTCAGCTTATTCTACTGTTTTTTCTGCTTTTTCGTCTTATTCTTCTGTTTCCTCTTCTTGTTCTTCCTTTTTTCTTGTTCTTTCTCTTCTTGTAGTTCTACATCTCCTTCTTCATACTCTTCTATATATTCTGATTTTTTGGCTTTTTGAATTACTTCTTCTATTACTTCTGCTTCTTCTTCAGGTTATTCTTTTGTTATTTCTGCTTTGTCGGCTTATTCTTCTGTTATATATGCTTTTTCGGCTTATTCTTCTGTTATCTACTTTTTCCTCTTATTCTTATGTTTCTTCTTCTTGTTCTGGTTCTTCTAGTTTCTAGTTCTTGTTGTAGTTCTACATCACCTTCATTTTCTTCATCTTTCTGTTTCTTCTGCATATTTTGCTTTTTTAATTACTACTTCTTCTGCTTCTTCTGCTTCTTCCTGAGCTTCATCTACTGTTATTTCTGGGTTTGCTGCTTAACTTCTACTCTTTCGCTTTTTCTGCTTATTCCTCTATTATTTCAGCTTTTTCGGCTGATTCTTTGGTTTTTTCTGTTTTTCCTCTTATTCTTCTGTTTCCTATTCTTGCTCTTGTATTTCTTCTAGTACTGCTATTTCTTTTTGTAGTTCTACATCTCCTTCTTCTTCTTCATCTTCTTCCATTTCTTCTGGCCTTTTTGCTTTTTCAATTACTTCCTCTTCTGTTTCTTCTGCTTCTTCTTCATGTTATTCTGTTATTTCTGCTTTCTCGGCTTATTTTTCTGTTATTTCTGCTTTTTCCTCTTATTCTTCCGTTTCTTCTTGTTGTGCTTCTAATTCTTCTTGTTCTTCTTGTTGTTCTAAATCTCCTTCTTCTTCATCTTCTTCTGTTTCTTCTGCTTTTTTGCTTTTTCAATTCCATCTTCTTCTGCTTCTTCTGCTTCTTCTTCAGCTTTTTACTTCTGTTATTTCTGCTTTTTCAGCTTATTCTTCTGCTATTGATGGTTTTTCAGCTTATTTTTCTGTTATTTCTGCTTTTTCGGCTTATTCTTTGGTTATTTCTGCTGTTTCCTCTTAGTCTTCTGTTTTTTCTTGTGTTCTTCTACTTCTTCTTGTTCGTCTTGTAGTTCTACATCTCCTTCTTCTTTTTTCATCATCTTCTGTTTCTTCTGCATATTTTGCCTTTTCAATTGCTTCTTCTGCTTCCTCTGCTTTTTCCTCTGCTTAATCTACAGTTATTTCTGGGTTTTCGGCTTATTCTTCTACTAATTCGCTTTTTCGGCTTATTCTTCTCTTATTTGTGACTTTTCGGCTTATTCTTTTGTGATTTCTGCTTTTTCCTCTTATTCTTCTGTTTCCTCTTCTTGTTCTTCCGTTTTCTAGTTCTTTCTCTTGTAGTTCTACATCTCCTTCTTCTGCTTCATCTTCTGTTTCTTATGCATTTTTTGCTTTTTCAATTACCTCTTCTTCGACTGCTTCTTCTCCGTCTTCTAGGGCTTATTCTTCTGTTTTCCTGCTTTCTCCTCTTCTTCTTCTGTTTCCTCTTCTTGTTCTTGTTTTTCTTCTAGTTCTTCTATTTCTTGTTGTAGTCCCACATCTCCTAATCCTTCTTCATCGTCTGTTTCTTCTGCATTTTCTTCTTTTTCAATTACCTCCACTTCTTCTGCCTCTTCTTCAGGTTATTCTACTGTTTTTTCTGCTTTTTCGTCTTATTCTTCTGTTTCCTCTTCTTGTTCTTCCTTTTTTCTTGTTCTTTTTCTTCTTGTAGTTCTACATCTCCTTCTTCATCCTCTTCTATATATTCTGATTTTTTGGCTTTTTGAATTACTTCTTCTATTTCTTCTGCTTCTTCTTCAGGTTATTCTTTTGTTATTTCTGCTTTGTCGGCTTATTCTTCTGTTATATATTCTTTTTCGGCTTATTCTTCTGTTATCTACTTTTTCCTCTTATTCTTATGTTTCTTCTTTTTGTTCTGGTTCTTCTAGTTTCTAGTTCTTGTTGTAGTTCTACATCACCTTCATTTTCTTCATCTTTCTGTTTCTTCTGCATATTTTGCTTTTTTAATTACTACTTCTTCTGCTTCTTCTGCTTCTTCCTGAGCTTCATCTACTGTTATTTCTGGGTTTGCTGCTTAACTTCTACTCTTTCGCTTTTTCTGCTTATTCCTCTATTATTTCAGCTTTTTCGGCTGATTCTTTGGTTTTTTCTGTTTTTCCTCTTATTCTTCTGTTTCCATTCTTGCTCTTGTATTTCTTCTAGTACTCCTATTTCTTTTTGTAGTTCTACATCTCCTTCTTCTTCTTCATCTTCTTCCATTTCTTCTGGCATTTTTGCTTTTTCAATTACTTCCTCTTCTGTTTCTTCTGCTTCTTCTTCATGTTATTCTGTTATTTCTGCTTTCTCGGCTTATTTTTCTGTTATTTCTGCTTTTTCCTCTGATTCTTCCGTTTTTTCTTCTTGTGCTTCTAATTCTTCTTGTTCTTCTTGTTGTTCTAAATCTCCTTCTTCTTCATCTTCTTCTGTTTCTTCTACTTTTTTTGCTTTTTCAATTCCATCTTCTTCTGCATCTTCTGCTTCTTCTTCAGCTTTTTACTTCTGTTATTTCTGCTTTTTCAGCTTATTCTTCTGCTATTGATGGTTTTTCAGCTTATTTTTCTGTTATTTCTGCTTTTTCGGCTTATTCTTTTGTTATTTCTGCTGTTTCCTCTTAGTCTTCTGTTTATTCTTGTGTTCTTCTAGTTCTTCTTGTTCTTCTTGTAGTTCTACATCTCCTTCTTCTTTTTTCATCATCTTCTGTTTCTTCAGCATATTTTGCCTTTTCAATTGCTTCTTCTGCTTCCTCTGCTTTTTCCTCTGCTTAATCGACAGTTATTTCTGGGTTTTCGGCTTATTCTTCTACTAATTCGCTTTTTCGGCTTATTCTTCTCTTATTTGTGACTTTTCGGCTTATTCTTTTGTGATTTCTGCTTTTTCCTCTTATTCTTCTGTTTCCTCTTCTTGTTCTTCCTTTTTCTAGTTCTTTCTCTTGTAGTTCTACATCTCCTTCTTCTTCTTCATCTTCTGTTTCTTCTGCATTTTTTGCTTTTTCAATTACCTCTTCTTCTACTGCTTCTTCTCCGTCTTCTAGGGCTTATTCTTCTGTTTTCCTGCTTTCTCCTCTTCTTCTTCTGTTTCCTCTTCTTGTTCTTGTTTTTCTTCTAGTTCTTCTATTTCTTGTTGTAGTTCCACATCTCCTTCTCCTTCTTCGTCGTCTGTTTCTTCTGCATTTTCTGCTTTTTCAATTACCTCCTCTTCTTCTGCCTCTTCTTCAGCTTATTCTACTGTTTTTTCTGCTTTTTCGTCTTATTCTTCTGTTTCCTCTTCTTGTTCTTCCTTTTTTCTTGTTCTTTCTCTTCTTGTAGTTCTACATCTCCTTCTTCATACTCTTCTATATATTCTGATTTTTTGGCTTTTTGAATTACTTCTTCTATTACTTCTGCTTCTTCTTCAGGTTATTCTTTGGTTATTTCTGCTTTGTCGGCTTATTCTTCTGTTATATATGCTTTTTCGGCTTATTCTTCTGTTATCTACTTTTTCCTCTTATTCTTATGTTTCTTCTTCTTGTTCTGGTTCTTCTAGTTTCTAGTTCTTGTTGTAGTTCTACATCACCTTCATTTTCTTCATCTTTCTGTTTCTTCTGCATATTTTGCTTTTTTAATTACTACTTCTTCTGCTTCTTCTGCTTCTTCCTGAGCTTCATCTACTGTTATTTCTGGGTTTGCTGCTTAACTTCTACTCTTTCGCTTTTTCTGCTTATTCCTCTATTATTTCAGCTTTTTCGGCTGATTCTTTGGTTTTTTCTGTTTTTCCTCTTATTCTTCTGTTTCCTATACTTGCTCTTGTATTTCTTCTAGTACTCCTATTTCTTTTTGTAGTTCTACATCTCCTTCTTCTTCTTCATCTTCTTCCGTTTCTTCTGGCATTTTTGCTTTTTCAATTACTTCCTCTTCTGTTTCTTCTGCTTCTTCTTCATGTTATTCTTTTATTTCTGCTTTCTCGGCTTATTTTTCTGTTATTTCTGCTTTTTCCTCTTATTCTTCCGTTTTTTCTTCTTGTGCTTCTAATTCTTCTTGTTCTTCTTGTTGTTCTAAATCTCCTTCTTCTTCATCTTCTTCTGTTTCTTCTGCTTTTTTGCTTTTTCAATTCCATCTTCTTCTGCTTCTTCTGCTTCTTCTTCAGCTTTTTACTTCTGTTATTTCTGCTTTTTCAGCTTATTCTTCTGCTATTGATGGTTTTTCAGCTTATTTTTCTGTTATTTCTGCTTTTTCGGCTTATTCTTTTGTTATTTCTGCTGTTTCCTCTTAGTCTTCTGTTTATTCTTGTGTTCTTCTAGTTCTTCTTGTTCTTCTTGTAGTTCTACATCTCCTTCTTCTTTTTTCATCATCTTCTGTTTCTTCTGCATATTTTGCCTTTTCAATTGCTTCTTCTGCTTCCTCTGCTTTTTCCTCTGCTTAATCTACAGTTATTTCTGGGTTTTCGGCTTATTCTTCTACTAATTCGCTTTTTCGGCTTATTCTCTTATTTGTGACTTTTCGGCTTATTCTTTTGTGATTTCTGCTTTTTCCTCTTATTCTTCTGTTTCCTCTTCTTGTTCTTCCGTTTTCTAGTTCTTTCTCTTGTAGTTCTACATCTCCTTCTTCTGCTTCATCTTCTGTTTCTTCTGCATTTTTTGCTTTTTCAATTACCTCTTCTTCTACTGCTTCTTCTCCGTCTTCTAGGGCTTATTCTTCTGTTTTCCTGCTTTCTCCTCTTCTTCTGTTTCCTCTTCTTGTTCTTGTTTTTCTTCTACTTCTTCTATTTCTTGTTGTAGTTCCACATCTCCTAATCCTTCTGCATCGTCTGTTTCTTCTGCATCTTCTGCTTTTTCAATTACCTCCTCTTCTTCTGCCTCTTCTTCAGCTTATTCTACTGTTTTTTCTGCTTTTTCGTCTTATTCTTCTGTTTCCTCTTCTTGTTCTACCTTTTTTCTTGTTCTTTTTCTTCTTGTAGTTCTACATCTCCTTCTTCATACTCTTCTATATATTCTGATTTTTTGGCTTTTTGAATTACTTCTTCTATTACTTCTGCTTCTTCTTCAGGTTATTCCTTTGTTATTTCTGCTTTGTCGGCTTATTCTTCTGTTATATATGCTTTTTCGGCTTATTCTTCTGTTATCTACTTTTTCCTCTTATTCTTATGTTTCTTCTTCTTGTTCTGGTTCTTCTAGTTTCTAGTTCTTGTTGTAGTTCTACATCACCTTCATTTTCTTCATCTTTCTGTTTCTTCTGCATATTTTGCTTTTTTAATTACTACTTCTTCTGCTTCTTCTGCTTCTTCCTGAGCTTCATCTACTGTTATTTCTGGGTTTGCTGCTTAACTTCTACTCTTTCGCTTTTTCTGCTTATTCCTCTATTATTTCAGCTTTTTCGGCTGATTCTTTGGTTTTTTCTGTTTTTCCTCTTATTCTTCTGTTTCCTATTCTTGCTCTTGTATTTCTTCTAGTACTCCTATTTCTTTTTGTAGTTCTACATCTCCTTCTTCTTCTTCATCTTCTTCCATTTCTTCTGGCATTTTTGCTTTTTCAATTACTTCCTCTTCTGTTTCTTCTGCTTCTTCTTCATGTTATTCTGTTATTTCTGCTTTCTCGGCTTATTTTTCTGTTATTTCTGCTTTTTCCTCTGATTCTTCCGTTTTTTCTTCTTGTGCTTCTAATTCTTCTTGTTCTTCTTGTTGTTCTAAATCTCCTTCTTCTTCATCTTCTTCTGTTTCTTCTACTTTTTTTGCTTTTTCAATTCCATCTTCTTCTGCATCTTCTGCTTCTTCTTCAGCTTTTTACTTCTGTTATTTCTGCTTTTTCAGCTTATTCTTCTGCTATTGATGGTTTTTCAGCTTA
Organism: Talpa europaea; assembly: GCF_964194135.1. Classification (NCBI taxonomy): domain Eukaryota; kingdom Metazoa; phylum Chordata; class Mammalia; order Eulipotyphla; family Talpidae; genus Talpa; species Talpa europaea. The sequence continues at coordinate 41,730 of NW_028167944.1, forward strand.
TTTTTCTGTTATTTCTGCTGTTTCGGCTTATTCTTTTGTTATTTCTGCTGTTTCCTCTTAGTCTTCTGTTTATTCTTGTTTTCTTCTAGTTCTTCTTGTTCTTCTTGTAGTTCTACATCTCCTTCTTCTTTTTTCATCATCTTCTGTTTCTTCTGCATATTTTGCCTTTTCAATTGCTTCTTCTGCTTCCTCTGCTTTTTCCTCTGCTTAATCGACAGTTATTTCTGGGTTTTCGGCTTATTCTTCTACTAATTCGCTTTTTCGGCTTATTCTTCTCTTATTTGTGACTTTTCGGCTTATTCTTTTGTGATTTCTGCTTTTTCCTCTTATTCTTCTGTTTCCTCTTCTTGTTCTTCCTTTTTCTAGTTCTTTCTCTTGTAGTTCTACATCTCCTTCTTCTTCTTCATCTTCTGTTTCTTCTGCATTTTTTGCTTTTTCAATTACCTCTTCTTCTACTGCTTCTTCTCCGTCTTCTAGGGCTTATTCTTCTGTTTTCCTGCTTTCTCCTCTTCTTCTTCTGTTTCCTCTTCTTGTTCTTGTTTTTCTTCTAGTTCTTCTATTTCTTGTTGTAGTTCCACATCTCCTTCTCCTTCTTCGTCGTCTGTTTCTTCTGCATTTTCTGCTTTTTCAATTACCTCCTCTTCTTCTGCCTCTTCTTCAGCTTATTCTACTGTTTTTTCTGCTTTTTCGTCTTATTCTTCTGTTTCCTCTTCTTGTTCTTCCTTTTTTCTTGTTCTTTCTCTTCTTGTAGTTCTACATCTCCTTCTTCATACTCTTCTATATATTCTGATTTTTTGGCTTTTTGAATTACTTCTTCTATTACTTCTGCTTCTTCTTCAGGTTATTCTTTGGTTATTTCTGCTTTGTCGGCTTATTCTTCTGTTATATATGCTTTTTCGGCTTATTCTTCTGTTATCTACTTTTTCCTCTTATTCTTATGTTTCTTCTTCTTGTTCTGGTTCTTCTAGTTTCTAGTTCTTGTTGTAGTTCTACATCACCTTCATTTTCTTCATCTTTCTGTTTCTTCTGCATATTTTGCTTTTTTAATTACTACTTCTTCTGCTTCTTCTGCTTCTTCCTGAGCTTCATCTACTGTTATTTCTGGGTTTGCTGCTTAACTTCTACTCTTTCGCTTTTTCTGCTTATTCCTCTATTATTTCAGCTTTTTCGGCTGATTCTTTGGTTTTTTCTGTTTTTCCTCTTATTCTTCTGTTTCCTATACTTGCTCTTGTATTTCTTCTAGTACTCCTATTTCTTTTTGTAGTTCTACATCTCCTTCTTCTTCTTCATCTTCTTCCGTTTCTTCTGGCATTTTTGCTTTTTCAATTACTTCCTCTTCTGTTTCTTCTGCTTCTTCTTCATGTTATTCTTTTATTTCTGCTTTCTCGGCTTATTTTTCTGTTATTTCTGCTTTTTCCTCTTATTCTTCCGTTTTTTCTTCTTGTGCTTCTAATTCTTCTTGTTCTTCTTGTTGTTCTAAATCTCCTTCTTCTTCATCTTCTTCTGTTTCTTCTGCTTTTTTGCTTTTTCAATTCCATCTTCTTCTGCTTCTTCTGCTTCTTCTTCAGCTTTTTACTTCTGTTATTTCTGCTTTTTCAGCTTATTCTTCTGCTATTGATGGTTTTTCAGCTTATTTTTCTGTTATTTCTGCTTTTTCGGCTTATTCTTTTGTTATTTCTGCTGTTTCCTCTTAGTCTTCTGTTTATTCTTGTGTTCTTCTAGTTCTTCTTGTTCTTCTTGTAGTTCTACATCTCCTTCTTCTTTTTTCATCATCTTCTGTTTCTTCTGCATATTTTGCCTTTTCAATTGCTTCTTCTGCTTCCTCTGCTTTTTCCTCTGCTTAATCGACAGTTATTTCTGGGTTTTCGGCTTATTCTTCTACTAATTCGCTTTTTCGGCTTATTCTTCTCTTATTTGTGACTTTTCGGCTTATTCTTTTGTGATTTCTGCTTTTTCCTCTTATTCTTCTGTTTCCTCTTCTTGTTCTTCCTTTTTCTAGTTCTTTCTCTTGTAGTTCTACATCTCCTTCTTCTTCTTCATCTTCTGTTTCTTCTGCATTTTTTGCTTTTTCAATTACCTCTTCTTCTACTGCTTCTTCTCCGTCTTCTAGGGCTTATTCTTCTGTTTTCCTGCTTTCTCCTCTTCTTCTTCTGTTTCCTCTTCTTGTTCTTGTTTTTCTTCTAGTTCTTCTATTTCTTGTTGTAGTTCCACATCTCCTTCTCCTTCTTCGTCGTCTGTTTCTTCTGCATTTTCTGCTTTTTCAATTACCTCCTCTTCTTCTGCCTCTTCTTCAGCTTATTCTATTGTTTTTTCTGCTTTTTCGTCTTATTCTTCTGTTTCCTCTTCTTGTTCTTCCTTTTTTCTTGTTCTTTCTCTTCTTGTAGTTCTACATCTCCTTCTTCATACTCTTCTATATATTCTGATTTTTTGGCTTTTTGAATTACTTCTTCTATTACTTCTGCTTCTTCTTCAGGTTATTCTTTGGTTATTTCTGCTTTGTCGGCTTATTCTTCTGTTATATATGCTTTTTCGGCTTATTCTTCTGTTATCTACTTTTTCCTCTTATTCTTATGTTTCTTCTTCTTGTTCTGGTTCTTCTAGTTTCTAGTTCTTGTTGTAGTTCTACATCACCTTCATTTTCTTCATCTTTCTGTTTCTTCTGCATATTTTGCTTTTTTAATTACTACTTCTTCTGCTTCTTCTGCTTCTTCCTGAGCTTCATCTACTGTTATTTCTGGGTTTGCTGCTTAACTTCTACTCTTTCGCTTTTTCTGCTTATTCCTCTATTATTTCAGCTTTTTCGGCTGATTCTTTGGTTTTTTCTGTTTTTCCTCTTATTCTTCTGTTTCCTATACTTGCTCTTGTATTTCTTCTAGTACTCCTATTTCTTTTTGTAGTTCTACATCTCCTTCTTCTTCTTCATCTTCTTCCGTTTCTTCTGGCATTTTTGCTTTTTCAATTACTTCCTCTTCTGTTTCTTCTGCTTCTTCTTCATGTTATTCTTTTATTTCTGCTTTCTCGGCTTATTTTTCTGTTATTTCTGCTTTTTCCTCTTATTCTTCCGTTTTTTCTTCTTGTGCTTCTAATTCTTCTTGTTCTTCTTGTTGTTCTAAATCTCCTTCTTCTTCATCTTCTTCTGTTTCTTCTGCTTTTTTGCTTTTTCAATTCCATCTTCTTCTGCTTCTTCTGCTTCTTCTTCAGCTTTTTACTTCTGTTATTTCTGCTTTTTCAGCTTATTCTTCTGCTATTGATGGTTTTTCAGCTTATTTTTCTGTTATTTCTGCTTTTTCGGCTTATTCTTTTGTTATTTCTGCTGTTTCCTCTTAGTCTTCTGTTTATTCTTGTGTTCTTCTAGTTCTTCTTGTTCTTCTTGTAGTTCTACATCTCCTTCTTCTTTTTTCATCATCTTCTGTTTCTTCTGCATATTTTGCCTTTTCAATTGCTTCTTCTGCTTCCTCTGCTTTTTCCTCTGCTTAATCTACAGTTATTTCTGGGTTTTCGGCTTATTCTTCTACTAATTCGCTTTTTCGGCTTATTCTTCTCTTATTTGTGACTTTTCGGCTTATTCTTTTGTGATTTCTGCTTTTTCCTCTTATTCTTCTGTTTCCTCTTCTTGTTCTTCCGTTTTCTAGTTCTTTCTCTTGTAGTTCTACATCTCCTTCTTCTGCTTCATCTTCTGTTTCTTCTGCATTTTTTGCTTTTTCAATTACCTCTTCTTCTACTGCTTCTTCTCCGTCTTCTCGGGCTTATTCTTCTGTTTTCCTGCTTTCTCCTCTTCTTCTGTTTCCTCTTCTTGTTCTTGTTTTTCTTCTACTTCTTCTATTTCTTGTTGTAGTTCCACATCTCCTAATCCTTCTTCATCGTCTGTTTCTTCTGCATCTTCTGCTTTTTCAATTACCTCCTCTTCTTCTGCCTCTTCTTCAGCTTATTCTACTGTTTTTTCTGCTTTTTCGTCTTATTCTTCTGTTTCCTCTTCTTGTTCTTCCTTTTTTCTTGTTCTTTTTCTTCTTGTAGTTCTACATCTCCTTCTTCATACTCTTCTATATATTCTGATTTTTTGGCTTTTTGAATTACTTCTTCTATTACTTGTGCTTCTTCTTCAGGTTATTCTTTTGTTATTTCTGCTTTGTCGGCTTATTCTTCTGTTATATATGCTTTTTCGGCTTATTCTTCTGTTATCTACTTTTTCCTCTTATTCTTATGTTTCTTCTTCTTGTTCTGGTTCTTCTAGTTTCTAGTTCTTGTTGTAGTTCTACATCACCTTCATTTTCTTCATCTTTCTGTTTCTTCTGCATATTTTGCTTTTTTAATTACTACTTCTTCTGCTTCTTCTGCTTCTTCCTGAGCTTCATCTACTGTTATTTCTGGGTTTGCTGCTTAACTTCTACTCTTTCGCTTTTTCTGCTTATTCCTCTATTATTTCAGTTTTTTCGGCTGATTCTTTGGTTTTTTCTGTTTTTCCTCTTATTCTTCTGTTTCCTATACTTGCTCTTGTATTTCTTCTAGTACTCCTATTTCTTTTTGTAGTTCTACATCTCCTTCTTCTTCTTCATCTTCTTCCGTTTCTTCTGGCATTTTTGCTTTTTCAATTACTTCCTCTTCTGTTTCTTCTGCTTCTTCTTCATGTTATTCTTTTATTTCTGCTTTCTCGGCTTATTTTTCTGTTATTTCTGCTTTTTCCTCTTATTCTTCCGTTTTTTCTTCTTGTGCTTCTAATTCTTCTTGTTCTTCTTGTTGTTCTAAATCTCCTTCTTCTTCATCTTCTTCTGTTTCTTCTGCTTTTTTGCTTTTTCAATTCCATCTTCTTCTGCTTCTTCTGCTTCTTCTTCAGCTTTTTACTTCTGTTATTTCTGCTTTTTCAGCTTATTCTTCTGCTATTGATGGTTTTTCAGCTTATTTTTCTGTTATTTCTGCTTTTTCGGCTTATTCTTTTGTTATTTCTGCTGTTTCCTCTTAGTCTTCTGTTTATTCTTGTGTTCTTCTAGTTCTTCTTGTTCTTCTTGTAGTTCTACATCTCCTTCTTCTTTTTTCATCATCTTCTGTTTCTTCTGCATATTTTGCCTTTTCAATTGCTTCTTCTGCTTCCTCTGCTTTTTCCTCTGCTTAATCTACAGTTATTTCTGGGTTTTCGGCTTATTCTTCTACTAATTCGCTTTTTCGGCTTATTCTTCTCTTATTTGTGACTTTTCGGCTTATTCTTTTGTGATTTCTGCTTTTTCCTCTTATTCTTCTGTTTCCTCTTCTTGTTCTTCCGTTTTCTAGTTCTTTCTCTTGTAGTTCTACATCTCCTTCTTCTGCTTCATCTTCTGTTTCTTCTGCATTTTTTGCTTTTTCAATTACCTCTTCTTCTACTGCTTCTTCTCCGTCTTCTAGGGCTTATTCTTCTGTTTTCCTGCTTTCTCCTCTTCTTCTTCTGTTTCCTCTTCTTGTTCTTGTTTTTCTTCTAGTTCTTCTATTTCTTGTTGTAGTTCCACATCTCCTAATCCTTCTTCATCGTCCGTTTCTTCTGCATTTTCTTCTTTTTCAATTACCTCCTCTTCTTCTGCCTCTTCTTCAGCTTATTCTACTGTTTTTTCTGCTTTTTCGTCTTATTCTTCTGTTTCCTCTTCTTGTTCTTCCTTTTTTCTTGTTCTTTTTCTTCTTGTAGTTCTACATCTCCTTCTTCATACTCTTCTATATATTCTGATTTTTTGGCTTTTTGAATTACTTCTTCTATTACTTCTGCTTCTTCTTCAGGTTATTCTTTGGTTATTTCTGCTTTGTCGGCTTATTCTTCTGTTATATATGCTTTTTCGGCTTATTCTTCTGTTATCTACTTTTTCCTCTTATTCTTATGTTTCTTCTTCTTGTTCTGGTTCTTCTAGTTTCTAGTTCTTGTTGTAGTTCTACATCACCTTCATTTTCTTCATCTTTCTGTTTCTTCTGCATATTTTGCTTTTTTAATTACTACTTCTTCTGCTTCTTCTGCTTCTTCCTGAGCTTCATCTACTGTTATTTCTGGGTTTGCTGCTTAACTTCTACTCTTTCGCTTTTTCTGCTTATTCCTCTATTATTTCAGCTTTTTCGGCTGATTCTTTGGTTTTTTCTGTTTTTCCTCTTATTCTTCTGTTTCCTATACTTGCTCTTGTATTTCTTCTAGTACTCCTATTTCTTTTTGTAGTTCTACATCTCCTTCTTCTTCTTCATCTTCTTCCGTTTCTTCTGGCATTTTTGCTTTTTCAATTACTTCCTCTTCTGTTTCTTCTGCTTCTTCTTCATGTTATTCTTTTATTTCTGCTTTCTCGGCTTATTTTTCTGTTATTTCTGCTTTTTCCTCTTATTCTTCCGTTTTTTCTTCTTGTGCTTCTAATTCTTCTTGTTCTTCTTGTTGTTCTAAATCTCCTTCTTCTTCATCTTCTTCTGTTTCTTCTGCTTTTTTGCTTTTTCAATTCCATCTTCTTCTGCTTCTTCTGCTTCTTCTTCAGCTTTTTACTTCTGTTATTTCTGCTTTTTCAGCTTATTCTTCTGCTATTGATGGTTTTTCAGCTTATTTTTCTGTTATTTCTGCTTTTTCGGCTTATTCTTTTGTTATTTCTGCTGTTTCCTCTTAGTCTTCTGTTTATTCTTGTGTTCTTCTAGTTCTTCTTGTTCTTCTTGTAGTTCTACATCTCCTTCTTCTTTTTTCATCATCTTCTGTTTCTTCTGCATATTTTGCCTTTTCAATTGCTTCTTCTGCTTCCTCTGCTTTTTCCTCTGCTTAATCTACAGTTATTTCTGGGTTTTCGGCTTATTCTTCTACTAATTCGCTTTTTCGGCTTATTCTTCTCTTATTTGTGACTTTTCGGCTTATTCTTTTGTGATTTCTGCTTTTTCCTCTTATTCTTCTGTTTCCTCTTCTTGTTCTTCCGTTTTCTAGTTCTTTCTCTTGTAGTTCTACATCTCCTTCTTCTGCTTCATCTTCTGTTTCTTCTGCATTTTTTGCTTTTTCAATTACCTCTTCTTCTACTGCTTCTTCTCCGTCTTCTCGGGCTTATTCTTCTGTTTTCCTGCTTTCTCCTCTTCTTCTGTTTCCTCTTCTTGTTCTTGTTTTTCTTCTACTTCTTCTATTTCTTGTTGTAGTTCCACATCTCCTAATCCTTCTTCATCGTCTGTTTCTTCTGCATCTTCTGCTTTTTCAATTACCTCCTCTTCTTCTGCCTCTTCTTCAGCTTATTCTACTGTTTTTTCTGCTTTTTCGTCTTATTCTTCTGTTTCCTCTTCTTGTTCTTCCTTTTTTCTTGTTCTTTTTCTTCTTGTAGTTCTACATCTCCTTCTTCATACTCTTCTATATATTCTGATTTTTTGGCTTTTTGAATTACTTCTTCTATTACTTGTGCTTCTTCTTCAGGTTATTCTTTTGTTATTTCTGCTTTGTCGGCTTATTCTTCTGTTATATATGCTTTTTCGGCTTATTCTTCTGTTATCTACTTTTTCCTCTTATTCTTATGTTTCTTCTTCTTGTTCTGGTTCTTCTAGTTTCTAGTTCTTGTTGTAGTTCTACATCACCTTCATTTTCTTCATCTTTCTGTTTCTTCTGCATATTTTGCTTTTTTAATTACTACTTCTTCTGCTTCTTCTGCTTCTTCCTGAGCTTCATCTACTGTTATTTCTGGGTTTGCTGCTTAACTTCTACTCTTTCGCTTTTTCTGCTTATTCCTCTATTATTTCAGTTTTTTCGGCTGATTCTTTGGTTTTTTCTGTTTTTCCTCTTATTCTTCTGTTTCCTATACTTGCTCTTGTATTTCTTCTAGTACTCCTATTTCTTTTTGTAGTTCTACATCTCCTTCTTCTTCTTCATCTTCTTCCGTTTCTTCTGGCATTTTTGCTTTTTCAATTACTTCCTCTTCTGTTTCTTCTGCTTCTTCTTCATGTTATTCTTTTATTTCTGCTTTCTCGGCTTATTTTTCTGTTATTTCTGCTTTTTCCTCTTATTCTTCCGTTTTTTCTTCTTGTGCTTCTAATTCTTCTTGTTCTTCTTGTTGTTCTAAATCTCCTTCTTCTTCATCTTCTTCTGTTTCTTCTGCTTTTTTGCTTTTTCAATTCCATCTTCTTCTGCTTCTTCTGCTTCTTCTTCAGCTTTTTACTTCTGTTATTTCTGCTTTTTCAGCTTATTCTTCTGCTATTGATGGTTTTTCAGCTTATTTTTCTGTTATTTCTGCTTTTTCGGCTTATTCTTTTGTTATTTCTGCTGTTTCCTCTTAGTCTTCTGTTTATTCTTGTGTTCTTCTAGTTCTTCTTGTTCTTCTTGTAGTTCTACATCTCCTTCTTCTTTTTTCATCATCTTCTGTTTCTTCTGCATATTTTGCCTTTTCAATTGCTTCTTCTGCTTCCTCTGCTTTTTCCTCTGCTTAATCTACAGTTATTTCTGGGTTTTCGGCTTATTCTTCTACTAATTCGCTTTTTCGGCTTATTCTTCTCTTATTTGTGACTTTTCGGCTTATTCTTTTGTGATTTCTGCTTTTTCCTCTTATTCTTCTGTTTCCTCTTCTTGTTCTTCCGTTTTCTAGTTCTTTCTCTTGTAGTTCTACATCTCCTTCTTCTGCTTCATCTTCTGTTTCTTCTGCATTTTTTGCTTTTTCAATTACCTCTTCTTCTACTGCTTCTTCTCCGTCTTCTAGGGCTTATTCTTCTGTTTTCCTGCTTTCTCCTCTTCTTCTTCTGTTTCCTCTTCTTGTTCTTGTTTTTCTTCTAGTTCTTCTATTTCTTGTTGTAGTTCCACATCTCCTAATCCTTCTTCATCGTCCGTTTCTTCTGCATTTTCTTCTTTTTCAATTACCTCCTCTTCTTCTGCCTCTTCTTCAGCTTATTCTACTGTTTTTTCTGCTTTTTCGTCTTATTCTTCTGTTTCCTCTTCTTGTTCTTCCTTTTTTCTTGTTCTTTTTCTTCTTGTAGTTCTACATCTCCTTCTTCATACTCTTCTATATATTCTGATTTTTTGGCTTTTTGAATTACTTCTTCTATTACTTCTGCTTCTTCTTCAGGTTATTCTTTGGTTATTTCTGCTTTGTCGGCTTATTCTTCTGTTATATATGCTTTTTCGGCTTATTCTTCTGTTATCTACTTTTTCCTCTTATTCTTATGTTTCTTCTTCTTGTTCTGGTTCTTCTAGTTTCTAGTTCTTGTTGTAGTTCTACATCACCTTCATTTTCTTCATCTTTCTGTTTCTTCTGCATATTTTGCTTTTTTAATTACTACTTCTTCTGCTTCTTCTGCTTCTTCCTGAGCTTCATCTACTGTTATTTCTGGGTTTGCTGCTTAACTTCTACTCTTTCGCTTTTTCTGCTTATTCCTCTATTATTTCAGCTTTTTCGGCTGATTCTTTGGTTTTTTCTGTTTTTCCTCTTATTCTTCTGTTTCCTATACTTGCTCTTGTATTTCTTCTAGTACTCCTATTTCTTTTTGTAGTTCTACATCTCCTTCTTCTTCTTCATCTTCTTCCGTTTCTTCTGGCATTTTTGCTTTTTCAATTACTTCCTCTTCTGTTTCTTCTGCTTCTTCTTCATGTTATTCTGTTATTTCTGCTTTCTCGGCTTATTTTTCTGTTATTTCTGCTTTTTCCTCTTATTCTTCCGTTTTTTCTTCTTGTGCTTCTAATTCTTCTTGTTCTTCTTGTTGTTCTAAATCTCCTTCTTCTTCATCTTCTTCTGTTTCTTCTGCTTTTTTGCTTTTTCAATTCCATCTTCTTCTGCTTCTTCTGCTTCTTCTTCAGCTTTTTACTTCTGTTATTTCTGCTTTTTCAGCTTATTCTTCTGCTATTGATGGTTTTTCAGCTTATTTTTCTGTTATTTCTGCTTTTTCGGCTTATTCTTTTGTTATTTCTGCTGTTTCCTCTTAGTCTTCTGTTTATTCTTGTGTTCTTCTAGTTCTTCTTGTTCTTCTTGTAGTTCTACATCTCCTTCTTCTTTTTTCATCATCTTCTGTTTCTTCTGCATATTTTGCCTTTTCAATTGCTTCTTCTGCTTCCTCTGCTTTTTCCTCTGCTTAATCTACAGTTATTTCTGGGTTTTCGGCTTATTCTTCTACTAATTCGCTATTTTCGGCTTATTCTTCTCTTATTTGTGACTTTTCGGCTTATTCTTTTGTGATTTCTGCTTTTTCCTCTTATTCTTCTGTTTCCTCTTCTTGTTCTTCCGTTTTCTAGTTCTTTCTCTTGTAGTTCTACATCTCCTTCTTCTGCTTCATCTTCTGTTTCTTCTGCATTTTTTGCTTTTTCAATTACCTCTTCTTCTACTGCTTCTTCTCCGTCTTCTCGGGCTTATTCTTCTGTTTTCCTGCTTTCTCCTCTTCTTCTGTTTCCTCTTCTTGTTCTTGTTTTTCTTCTACTTCTTCTATTTCTTGTTGTAGTTCCACATCTCCTAATCCTTCTTCATCGTCTGTTTCTTCTGCATCTTCTGCTTTTTCAATTACCTCCTCTTCTTCTGCCTCTTCTTCAGCTTATTCTACTGTTTTTTCTGCTTTTTCGTCTTATTCTTCTGTTTCCTCTTCTTGTTCTTCCTTTTTTCTTGTTCTTTTTCTTCTTGTAGTTCTACATCTCCTTCTTCATACTCTTCTATATATTCTGATTTTTTGGCTTTTTGAATTACTTCTTCTATTACTTCTGCTTCTTCTTCAGGTTATTCTTTGGTTATTTCTGCTTTGTCGGCTTATTCTTCTGTTATATATGCTTTTTCGGCTTATTCTTCTGTTATCTACTTTTTCCTCTTATTCTTATGTTTCTTCTTCTTGTTCTGGTTCTTCTAGTTTCTAGTTCTTGTTGTAGTTCTACATCACCTTCATTTTCTTCATCTTTCTGTTTCTTCTGCATATTTTGCTTTTTTAATTACTACTTCTTCTGCTTCTTCTGCTTCTTCCTGAGCTTCATCTACTGTTATTTCTGGGTTTGCTGCTTAACTTCTACTCTTTCGCTTTTTCTGCTTATTCCTCTATTATTTCAGTTTTTTCGGCTGATTCTTTGGTTTTTTCTGTTTTTCCTCTTATTCTTCTGTTTCCTATACTTGCTCTTGTATTTCTTCTAGTACTCCTATTTCTTTTTGTAGTTCTACATCTCCTTCTTCTTCTTCATCTTCTTCCGTTTCTTCTGGCATTTTTGCTTTTTCAATTACTTCCTCTTCTGTTTCTTCTGCTTCTTCTTCATGTTATTCTTTTATTTCTGCTTTCTCGGCTTATTTTTCTGTTATTTCTGCTTTTTCCTCTTATTCTTCCGTTTTTTCTTCTTGTGCTTCTAATTCTTCTTGTTCTTCTTGTTGTTCTAAATCTCCTTCTTCTTCATCTTCTTCTGTTTCTTCTGCTTTTTTGCTTTTTCAATTCCATCTTCTTCTGCTTCTTCTGCTTCTTCTTCAGCTTTTTACTTCTGTTATTTCTGCTTTTTCAGCTTATTCTTCTGCTATTGATGGTTTTTCAGCTTATTTTTCTGTTATTTCTGCTTTTTCGGCTTATTCTTTTGTTATTTCTGCTGTTTCCTCTTAGTCTTCTGTTTATTCTTGTGTTCTTCTAGTTCTTCTTGTTCTTCTTGTAGTTCTACATCTCCTTCTTCTTTTTTCATCATCTTCTGTTTCTTCTGCATATTTTGCCTTTTCAATTGCTTCTTCTGCTTCCTCTGCTTTTTCCTCTGCTTAATCTACAGTTATTTCTGGGTTTTCGGCTTATTCTTCTACTAATTCGCTTTTTCGGCTTATTCTTCTCTTATTTGTGACTTTTCGGCTTATTCTTTTGTGATTTCTGCTTTTTCCTCTTATTCTTCTGTTTCCTCTTCTTGTTCTTCCGTTTTCTAGTTCTTTCTCTTGTAGTTCTACATCTCCTTCTTCTGCTTCATCTTCTGTTTCTTCTGCATTTTTTGCTTTTTCAATTACCTCTTCTTCTACTGCTTCTTCTCCGTCTTCTAGGGCTTATTCTTCTGTTTTCCTGCTTTCTCCTCTTCTTCTTCTGTTTCCTCTTCTTGTTCTTGTTTTTCTTCTAGTTCTTCTATTTCTTGTTGTAGTTCCACATCTCCTTCTCCTTCTTCGTCGTCTGTTTCTTCTGCATTTTCTTCTTTTTCAATTACCTCCTCTTCTTCTGCCTCTTCTTCAGCTTATTCTACTGTTTTTTCTGCTTTTTCGTCTTATTCTTCTGTTTCCTCTTCTTGTTCTTCCTTTTTTCTTGTTCTTTTTCTTCTTGTAGTTCTACATCTCCTTCTTCATACTCTTCTATATATTCTGATTTTTTGGCTTTTTGAATTACTTCTTCTATTACTTCTGCTTCTTCTTCAGGTTATTCTTTTGTTATTTCTGCTTTGTCGGCTTATTCTTCTGTTATATATGCTTTTTCGGCTTATTCTTCTGTTATCTACTTTTTCCTCTTATTCTTATGTTTCTTCTTCTTGTTCTGGTTCTTCTAGTTTCTAGTTCTTGTTGTAGTTCTACATCACCTTCATTTTCTTCATCTTTCTGTTTCTTCTGCATATTTTGCTTTTTTAATTACTACTTCTTCTGCTTCTTCTGCTTCTTCCTGTGCTTCATCTACTGTTATTTCTGGGTTTGCTGCTTAACTTCTACTCTTTCGCTTTTTCTGCTTATTCCTCTATTATTTCAGCTTTTTCGGCTGATTCTTTGGTTTTTTCTGTTTTTCCTCTTATTCTTCTGTTTCCTATTCTTGCTCTTGTATTTCTTCTAGTACTCCTATTTCTTTTTGTAGTTCTACATCTCCTTCTTCTTCTTCATCTTCTTCCCTTTCTTCTGGCATTTTTGCTTTTTCAATTACTTCCTCTTCTGTTTCTTCTGCTTCTTCTTCATGTTATTCTGTTATTTCTGCTTTCTCGGTTTATTTTTCTGTTATTTCTGCTTTTTCCTCTTATTCTTCCGTTTTTTCTTCTTGTGCTTCTAATTCTTCTTGTTCTTCTTGTTGTTCTAAATCTCCTTCTTCTTCATCTTCTTCTGTTTCTTCTGCATTTTTGCTTTTTCAATTCCATCTTCTTCTGCTTCTTCTGCTTCTTCTTCAGCTTTTTACTTCTGTTATTTCTGCTTTTTCAGCTTATTCTTCTGCTATTGATGGTTTTTCAGCTTATTTTTCTGTTATTTCTGCTTTTTCGGCTTATTCTTTTGTTATTTCTGCTGTTTCCTCTTAGTCTTCTGTTTATTCTTGTGTTCTTCTACTTCTTCCTGTTCTTCTTGTAGTTCTAAATCTCCTTCTTCTTTTTTCATCATCTTCTGTTTCTTCTGCATATTTTGCCTTTTCAATTGCTTCTTCTGCTTCCTCTGCTTTTTCCTCTGCTTAATCTACAGTTATTTCTGGGTTTTCGGCTTATTCTTCTACTAATTCGCTTTTTCGGCTTATTCTTCTCTTATTTGTGACTTTTCGGCTTATTCTTTTGTGATTTCTGCTTTTTCCTCTTATTCTTCTGTTTCCTCTTCTTGTTCTTCCGTTTTCTAGTTCTTTCTCTTGTAGTTCTACATCTCCTTCTTCTTCTTCATCTTCTGTTTCTTCTGCATTTTTTGCTTTTTCAATTACCTCTTCTTCTACTGCTTCTTCTCCGTCTTCTAGGGCTTATTCTTCTGTTTTCCTGCTTTCTCCTCTTCTTCTTCTGTTTCCTCTTCTTGTTCTTGTTTTTCTTCTAGTTCTTCTATTTCTTGTTGTAGTTCCACATCTCCTTCTCCTTCTTCGTCGTCTGTTTCTTCTGCATTTTCTGCTTTTTCAATTACCTCCTCTTCTTCTGCCTCTTCTTCAGCTTATTCTACTGTTTTTTCTGCTTTTTCGTCTTATTCTTCTGTTTCCTCTTCTTGTTCTTCCTTTTTTCTTGTTCTTTCTCTTCTTGTAGTTCTACATCTCCTTCTTCATACTCTTCTATATATTCTGATTTTTTGGCTTTTTGAATTACTTCTTCTATTACTTCTGCTTCTTCTTCAGGTTATTCTTTGGTTATTTCTGCTTTGTCGGCTTATTCTTCTGTTATATATGCTTTTTCGGCTTATTCTTCTGTTATCTACTTTTTCCTCTTATTCTTATGTTTCTTCTTCTTGTTCTGGTTCTTCTAGTTTCTAGTTCTTGTTGTAGTTCTACATCACCTTCATTTTCTTCATCTTTCTGTTTCTTCTGCATATTTTGCTTTTTTAATTACTACTTCTTCTGCTTCTTCTGCTTCTTCCTGAGCTTCATCTACTGTTATTTCTGGGTTTGCTGCTTAACTTCTACTCTTTCGCTTTTTCTGCTTATTCCTCTATTATTTCAGCTTTTTCGGCTGATTCTTTGGTTTTTTCTGTTTTTCCTCTTATTCTTCTGTTTCCTATACTTGCTCTTGTATTTCTTCTAGTACTCCTATTTCTTTTTGTAGTTCTACATCTCCTTCTTCTTCTTCATCTTCTTCCGTTTCTTCTGGCATTTTTGCTTTTTCAATTACTTCCTCTTCTGTTTCTTCTGCTTCTTCTTCATGTTATTCTTTTATTTCTGCTTTCTCGGCTTATTTTTCTGTTATTTCTGCTTTTTCCTCTTATTCTTCCGTTTTTTCTTCTTGTGCTTCTAATTCTTCTTGTTCTTCTTGTTGTTCTAAATCTCCTTCTTCTTCATCTTCTTCTGTTTCTTCTGCTTTTTTGCTTTTTCAATTCCATCTTCTTCTGCTTCTTCTGCTTCTTCTTCAGCTTTTTACTTCTGTTATTTCTGCTTTTTCAGCTTATTCTTCTGCTATTGATGGTTTTTCAGCTTATTTTTCTGTTATTTCTGCTTTTTCGGCTTATTCTTTTGTTATTTCTGCTGTTTCCTCTTAGTCTTCTGTTTATTCTTGTGTTCTTCTAGTTCTTCTTGTTCTTCTTGTAGTTCTACATCTCCTTCTTCTTTTTTCATCATCTTCTGTTTCTTCTGCATATTTTGCCTTTTCAATTGCTTCTTCTGCTTCCTCTGCTTTTTCCTCTGCTTAATCGACAGTTATTTCTGGGTTTTCGGCTTATTCTTCTACTAATTCGCTTTTTCGGCTTATTCTTCTCTTATTTGTGACTTTTCGGCTTATTCTTTTGTGATTTCTGCTTTTTCCTCTTATTCTTCTGTTTCCTCTTCTTGTTCTTCCTTTTTCTAGTTCTTTCTCTTGTAGTTCTACATCTCCTTCTTCTTCTTCATCTTCTGTTTCTTCTGCATTTTTTGCTTTTTCAATTACCTCTTCTTCTACTGCTTCTTCTCCGTCTTCTAGGGCTTATTCTTCTGTTTTCCTGCTTTCTCCTCTTCTTCTTCTGTTTCCTCTTCTTGTTCTTGTTTTTCTTCTAGTTCTTCTATTTCTTGTTGTAGTTCCACATCTCCTTCTCCTTCTTCGTCGTCTGTTTCTTCTGCATTTTCTGCTTTTTCAATTACCTCCTCTTCTTCTGCCTCTTCTTCAGCTTATTCTATTGTTTTTTCTGCTTTTTCGTCTTATTCTTCTGTTTCCTCTTCTTGTTCTTCCTTTTTTCTTGTTCTTTCTCTTCTTGTAGTTCTACATCTCCTTCTTCATACTCTTCTATATATTCTGATTTTTTGGCTTTTTGAATTACTTCTTCTATTACTTCTGCTTCTTCTTCAGGTTATTCTTTGGTTATTTCTGCTTTGTCGGCTTATTCTTCTGTTATATATGCTTTTTCGGCTTATTCTTCTGTTATCTACTTTTTCCTCTTATTCTTATGTTTCTTCTTCTTGTTCTGGTTCTTCTAGTTTCTAGTTCTTGTTGTAGTTCTACATCACCTTCATTTTCTTCATCTTTCTGTTTCTTCTGCATATTTTGCTTTTTTAATTACTACTTCTTCTGCTTCTTCTGCTTCTTCCTGAGCTTCATCTACTGTTATTTCTGGGTTTGCTGCTTAACTTCTACTCTTTCGCTTTTTCTGCTTATTCCTCTATTATTTCAGCTTTTTCGGCTGATTCTTTGGTTTTTTCTGTTTTTCCTCTTATTCTTCTGTTTCCTATACTTGCTCTTGTATTTCTTCTAGTACTCCTATTTCTTTTTGTAGTTCTACATCTCCTTCTTCTTCTTCATCTTCTTCCGTTTCTTCTGGCATTTTTGCTTTTTCAATTACTTCCTCTTCTGTTTCTTCTGCTTCTTCTTCATGTTATTCTTTTATTTCTGCTTTCTCGGCTTATTTTTCTGTTATTTCTGCTTTTTCCTCTTATTCTTCCGTTTTTTCTTCTTGTGCTTCTAATTCTTCTTGTTCTTCTTGTTGTTCTAAATCTCCTTCTTCTTCATCTTCTTCTGTTTCTTCTGCTTTTTTGCTTTTTCAATTCCATCTTCTTCTGCTTCTTCTGCTTCTTCTTCAGCTTTTTACTTCTGTTATTTCTGCTTTTTCAGCTTATTCTTCTGCTATTGATGGTTTTTCAGCTTATTTTTCTGTTATTTCTGCTTTTTCGGCTTATTCTTTTGTTATTTCTGCTGTTTCCTCTTAGTCTTCTGTTTATTCTTGTGTTCTTCTAGTTCTTCTTGTTCTTCTTGTAGTTCTACATCTCCTTCTTCTTTTTTCATCATCTTCTGTTTCTTCTGCATATTTTGCCTTTTCAATTGCTTCTTCTGCTTCCTCTGCTTTTTCCTCTGCTTAATCTACAGTTATTTCTGGGTTTTCGGCTTATTCTTCTACTAATTCGCTTTTTCGGCTTATTCTTCTCTTATTTGTGACTTTTCGGCTTATTCTTTTGTGATTTCTGCTTTTTCCTCTTATTCTTCTGTTTCCTCTTCTTGTTCTTCCGTTTTCTAGTTCTTTCTCTTGTACTTCTACATCTCCTTCTTCTGCTTCATCTTCTGTTTCTTCTGCATTTTTTGCTTTTTCAATTACCTCTTCTTCTACTGCTTCTTCTCCGTCTTCTCGGGCTTATTCTTCTGTTTTCCTGCTTTCTCCTCTTCTTCTGTTTCCTCTTCTTGTTCTTGTTTTTCTTCTACTTCTTCTATTTCTTGTTGTAGTTCCACATCTCCTAATCCTTCTTCATCGTCTGTTTCTTCTGCATCTTCTGCTTTTTCAATTACCTCCTCTTCTTCTGCCTCTTCTTCAGCTTATTCTACTGTTTTTTCTGCTTTTTCGTCTTATTCTTCTGTTTCCTCTTCTTGTTCTTCCTTTTTTCTTGTTCTTTTTCTTCTTGTAGTTCTACATCTCCTTCTTCATACTCTTCTATATATTCTGATTTTTTGGCTTTTTGAATTACTTCTTCTATTACTTCTGCTTCTTCTTCAGGTTATTCTTTTGTTATTTCTGCTTTGTCGGCTTATTCTTCTGTTATATATGCTTTTTCGGCTTATTCTTCTGTTATCTACTTTTTCCTCTTATTCTTATGTTTCTTCTTCTTGTTCTGGTTCTTCTAGTTTCTAGTTCTTGTTGTAGTTCTACATCACCTTCATTTTCTTCATCTTTCTGTTTCTTCTGCATATTTTGCTTTTTTAATTACTACTTCTTCTGCTTCTTCTGCTTCTTCCTGAGCTTCATCTACTGTTATTTCTGGGTTTGCTGCTTAACTTCTACTCTTTCGCTTTTTCTGCTTATTCCTCTATTATTTCAGTTTTTTCGGCTGATTCTTTGGTTTTTTCTGTTTTTCCTCTTATTCTTCTGTTTCCTATACTTGCTCTTGTATTTCTTCTAGTACTCCTATTTCTTTTTGTAGTTCTACATCTCCTTCTTCTTCTTCATCTTCTTCCGTTTCTTCTGGCATTTTTGCTTTTTCAATTACTTCCTCTTCTGTTTCTTCTGCTTCTTCTTCATGTTATTCTTTTATTTCTGCTTTCTCGGCTTATTTTTCTGTTATTTCTGCTTTTTCCTCTTATTCTTCCGTTTTTTCTTCTTGTGCTTCTAATTCTTCTTGTTCTTCTTGTTGTTCTAAATCTCCTTCTTCTTCATCTTCTTCTGTTTCTTCTGCTTTTTTGCTTTTTCAATTCCATCTTCTTCTGCTTCTTCTGCTTCTTCTTCAGCTTTTTACTTCTGTTATTTCTGCTTTTTCAGCTTATTCTTCTGCTATTGATGGTTTTTCAGCTTATTTTTCTGTTATTTCTGCTTTTTCGGCTTATTCTTTTGTTATTTCTGCTGTTTCCTCTTAGTCTTCTGTTTATTCTTGTGTTCTTCTAGTTCTTCTTGTTCTTCTTGTAGTTCTACATCTCCTTCTTCTTTTTTCATCATCTTCTGTTTCTTCTGCATATTTTGCCTTTTCAATTGCTTCTTCTGCTTCCTCTGCTTTTTCCTCTGCTTAATCTACAGTTATTTCTGGGTTTTCGGCTTATTCTTCTACTAATTCGCTTTTTCGGCTTATTCTTCTCTTATTTGTGACTTTTCGGCTTATTCTTTTGTGATTTCTGCTTTTTCCTCTTATTCTTCTGTTTCCTCTTCTTGTTCTTCCGTTTTCTAGTTCTTTCTCTTGTAGTTCTACATCTCCTTCTTCTGCTTCATCTTCTGTTTCTTCTGCATTTTTTGCTTTTTCAATTACCTCTTCTTCTACTGCTTCTTCTCCGTCTTCTAGGGCTTATTCTTCTGTTTTCCTGCTTTCTCCTCTTCTTCTTCTGTTTCCTCTTCTTGTTCTTGTTTTTCTTCTAGTTCTTCTATTTCTTGTTGTAGTTCCACATCTCCTAATCCTTCTTCATCGTCCGTTTCTTCTGCATTTTCTTCTTTTTCAATTACCTCCTCTTCTTCTGCCTCTTCTTCAGCTTATTCTACTGTTTTTTCTGCTTTTTCGTCTTATTCTTCTGTTTCCTCTTCTTGTTCTTCCTTTTTTCTTGTTCTTTTTCTTCTTGTAGTTCTACATCTCCTTCTTCATACTCTTCTATATATTCTGATTTTTTGGCTTTTTGAATTACTTCTTCTATTACTTCTGCTTCTTCTTCAGGTTATTCTTTGGTTATTTCTGCTTTGTCGGCTTATTCTTCTGTTATATATGCTTTTTCGGCTTATTCTTCTGTTATCTACTTTTTCCTCTTATTCTTATGTTTCTTCTTCTTGTTCTGGTTCTTCTAGTTTCTAGTTCTTGTTGTAGTTCTACATCACCTTCATTTTCTTCATCTTTCTGTTTCTTCTGCATATTTTGCTTTTTTAATTACTACTTCTTCTGCTTCTTCTGCTTCTTCCTGAGCTTCATCTACTGTTATTTCTGGGTTTGCTGCTTAACTTCTACTCTTTCGCTTTTTCTGCTTATTCCTCTATTATTTCAGCTTTTTCGGCTGATTCTTTGGTTTTTTCTGTTTTTCCTCTTATTCTTCTGTTTCCTATACTTGCTCTTGTATTTCTTCTAGTACTCCTATTTCTTTTTGTAGTTCTACATCTCCTTCTTCTTCTTCATCTTCTTCCGTTTCTTCTGGCATTTTTGCTTTTTCAATTACTTCCTCTTCTGTTTCTTCTGCTTCTTCTTCATGTTATTCTTTTATTTCTGCTTTCTCGGCTTATTTTTCTGTTATTTCTGCTTTTTCCTCTTATTCTTCCGTTTTTTCTTCTTGTGCTTCTAATTCTTCTTGTTCTTCTTGTTGTTCTAAATCTCCTTCTTCTTCATCTTCTTCTGTTTCTTCTGCTTTTTTGCTTTTTCAATTCCATCTTCTTCTGCTTCTTCTGCTTCTTCTTCAGCTTTTTACTTCTGTTATTTCTGCTTTTTCAGCTTATTCTTCTGCTATTGATGGTTTTTCAGCTTATTTTTCTGTTATTTCTGCTTTTTCGGCTTATTCTTTTGTTATTTCTGCTGTTTCCTCTTAGTCTTCTGTTTATTCTTGTGTTCTTCTAGTTCTTCTTGTTCTTCTTGTAGTTCTACATCTCCTTCTTCTTTTTTCATCATCTTCTGTTTCTTCTGCATATTTTGCCTTTTCAATTGCTTCTTCTGCTTCCTCTGCTTTTTCCTCTGCTTAATCTACAGTTATTTCTGGGTTTTCGGCTTATTCTTCTACTAATTCGCTTTTTCGGCTTATTCTTCTCTTATTTGTGACTTTTCGGCTTATTCTTTTGTGATTTCTGCTTTTTCCTCTTATTCTTCTGTTTCCTCTTCTTGTTCTTCCGTTTTCTAGTTCTTTCTCTTGTAGTTCTACATCTCCTTCTTCTGCTTCATCTTCTGTTTCTTCTGCATTTTTTGCTTTTTCAATTACCTCTTCTTCTACTGCTTCTTCTCCGTCTTCTCGGGCTTATTCTTCTGTTTTCCTGCTTTCTCCTCTTCTTCTGTTTCCTCTTCTTGTTCTTGTTTTTCTTCTACTTCTTCTATTTCTTGTTGTAGTTCCACATCTCCTAATCCTTCTTCATCGTCTGTTTCTTCTGCATCTTCTGCTTTTTCAATTACCTCCTCTTCTTCTGCCTCTTCTTCAGCTTATTCTACTGTTTTTTCTGCTTTTTCGTCTTATTCTTCTGTTTCCTCTTCTTGTTCTTCCTTTTTTCTTGTTCTTTTTCTTCTTGTAGTTCTACATCTCCTTCTTCATACTCTTCTATATATTCTGATTTTTTGGCTTTTTGAATTACTTCTTCTATTACTTGTGCTTCTTCTTCAGGTTATTCTTTTGTTATTTCTGCTTTGTCAGCTTATTCTTCTGTTATATATGCTTTTTCGGCTTATTCTTCTGTTATCTACTTTTTCCTCTTATTCTTATGTTTCTTCTTCTTGTTCTGGTTCTTCTAGTTTCTAGTTCTTGTTGTAGTTCTACATCACCTTCATTTTCTTCATCTTTCTGTTTCTTCTGCATATTTTGCTTTTTTAATTACTACTTCTTCTGCTTCTTCTGCTTCTTCCTGAGCTTCATCTACTGTTATTTCTGGGTTTGCTGCTTAACTTCTACTCTTTCGCTTTTTCTGCTTATTCCTCTATTATTTCAGTTTTTTCGGCTGATTCTTTGGTTTTTTCTGTTTTTCCTCTTATTCTTCTGTTTCCTATACTTGCTCTTGTATTTCTTCTAGTACTCCTATTTCTTTTTGTAGTTCTACATCTCCTTCTTCTTCTTCATCTTCTTCCGTTTCTTCTGGCATTTTTGCTTTTTCAATTACTTCCTCTTCTGTTTCTTCTGCTTCTTCTTCATGTTATTCTTTTATTTCTGCTTTCTCGGCTTATTTTTCTGTTATTTCTGCTTTTTCCTCTTATTCTTCCGTTTTTTCTTCTTGTGCTTCTAATTCTTCTTGTTCTTCTTGTTGTTCTAAATCTCCTTCTTCTTCATCTTCTTCTGTTTCTTCTGCTTTTTTGCTTTTTCAATTCCATCTTCTTCTGCTTCTTCTGCTTCTTCTTCAGCTTTTTACTTCTGTTATTTCTGCTTTTTCAGCTTATTCTTCTGCTATTGATGGTTTTTCAGCTTATTTTTCTGTTATTTCTGCTTTTTCGGCTTATTCTTTTGTTATTTCTGCTGTTTCCTCTTAGTCTTCTGTTTATTCTTGTGTTCTTCTAGTTCTTCTTGTTCTTCTTGTAGTTCTACATCTCCTTCTTCTTTTTTCATCATCTTCTGTTTCTTCTGCATATTTTGCCTTTTCAATTGCTTCTTCTGCTTCCTCTGCTTTTTCCTCTGCTTAATCTACAGTTATTTCTGGGTTTTCGGCTTATTCTTCTACTAATTCGCTTTTTCGGCTTATTCTTCTCTTATTTGTGACTTTTCGGCTTATTCTTTTGTGATTTCTGCTTTTTCCTCTTATTCTTCTGTTTCCTCTTCTTGTTCTTCCGTTTTCTAGTTCTTTCTCTTGTACTTCTACATCTCCTTCTTCTGCTTCATCTTCTGTTTCTTCTGCATTTTTTGCTTTTTCAATTACCTCTTCTTCTACTGCTTCTTCTCCGTCTTCTCGGGCTTATTCTTCTGTTTTCCTGCTTTCTCCTCTTCTTCTGTTTCCTCTTCTTGTTCTTGTTTTTCTTCTACTTCTTCTATTTCTTGTTGTAGTTCCACATCTCCTAATCCTTCTTCATCGTCTGTTTCTTCTGCATCTTCTGCTTTTTCAATTACCTCCTCTTCTTCTGCCTCTTCTTCAGCTTATTCTACTGTTTTTTCTGCTTTTTCGTCTTATTCTTCTGTTTCCTCTTCTTGTTCTTCCTTTTTTCTTGTTCTTTTTCTTCTTGTAGTTCTACATCTCCTTCTTCATACTCTTCTATATATTCTGATTTTTTGGCTTTTTGAATTACTTCTTCTATTACTTCTGCTTCTTCTTCAGGTTATTCTTTGGTTATTTCTGCTTTGTCGGCTTATTCTTCTGTTATATATGCTTTTTCGGCTTATTCTTCTGTTATCTACTTTTTCCTCTTATTCTTATGTTTCTTCTTCTTGTTCTGGTTCTTCTAGTTTCTAGTTCTTGTTGTAGTTCTACATCACCTTCATTTTCTTCATCTTTCTGTTTCTTCTGCATATTTTGCTTTTTTAATTACTACTTCTTCTGCTTCTTCTGCTTCTTCCTGAGCTTCATCTACTGTTATTTCTGGGTTTGCTGCTTAACTTCTACTCTTTCGCTTTTTCTGCTTATTCCTCTATTATTTCAGCTTTTTCGGCTGATTCTTTGGTTTTTTCTGTTTTTCCTCTTATTCTTCTGTTTCCTATACTTGCTCTTGTATTTCTTCTAGTACTCCTATTTCTTTTTGTAGTTCTACATCTCCTTCTTCTTCTTCATCTTCTTCCGTTTCTTCTGGCATTTTTGCTTTTTCAATTACTTCCTCTTCTGTTTCTTCTGCTTCTTCTTCATGTTATTCTTTTATTTCTGCTTTCTCGGCTTATTTTTCTGTTATTTCTGCTTTTTCCTCTTATTCTTCCGTTTTTTCTTCTTGTGCTTCTAATTCTTCTTGTTCTTCTTGTTGTTCTAAATCTCCTTCTTCTTCATCTTCTTCTGTTTCTTCTGCTTTTTTGCTTTTTCAATTCCATCTTCTTCTGCTTCTTCTGCTTCTTCTTCAGCTTTTTACTTCTGTTATTTCTGCTTTTTCAGCTTATTCTTCTGCTATTGATGGTTTTTCAGCTTATTTTTCTGTTATTTCTGCTTTTTCGGCTTATTCTTTTGTTATTTCTGCTGTTTCCTCTTAGTCTTCTGTTTATTCTTGTGTTCTTCTAGTTCTTCTTGTTCTTCTTGTAGTTCTACATCTCCTTCTTCTTTTTTCATCATCTTCTGTTTCTTCTGCATATTTTGCCTTTTCAATTGCTTCTTCTGCTTCCTCTGCTTTTTCCTCTGCTTAATCTACAGTTATTTCTGGGTTTTCGGCTTATTCTTCTACTAATTCGCTTTTTCGGCTTATTCTTCTCTTATTTGTGACTTTTCGGCTTATTCTTTTGTGATTTCTGCTTTTTCCTCTTATTCTTCTGTTTCCTCTTCTTGTTCTTCCGTTTTCTAGTTCTTTCTCTTGTAGTTCTACATCTCCTTCTTCTGCTTCATCTTCTGTTTCTTCTGCATTTTTTGCTTTTTCAATTACCTCTTCTTCTACTGCTTCTTCTCCGTCTTCTCGGGCTTATTCTTCTGTTTTCCTGCTTTCTCCTCTTCTTCTGTTTCCTCTTCTTGTTCTTGTTTTTCTTCTACTTCTTCTATTTCTTGTTGTAGTTCCACATCTCCTAATCCTTCTTCATCGTCTGTTTCTTCTGCATCTTCTGCTTTTTCAATTACCTCCTCTTCTTCTGCCTCTTCTTCAGCTTATTCTACTGTTTTTTCTGCTTTTTCGTCTTATTCTTCTGTTTCCTCTTCTTGTTCTTCCTTTTTTCTTGTTCTTTTTCTTCTTGTAGTTCTACATCTCCTTCTTCATACTCTTCTATATATTCTGATTTTTTGGCTTTTTGAATTACTTCTTCTATTACTTGTGCTTCTTCTTCAGGTTATTCTTTTGTTATTTCTGCTTTGTCGGCTTATTCTTCTGTTATATATGCTTTTTCGGCTTATTCTTCTGTTATCTACTTTTTCCTCTTATTCTTATGTTTCTTCTTCTTGTTCTGGTTCTTCTAGTTTCTAGTTCTTGTTGTAGTTCTACATCACCTTCATTTTCTTCATCTTTCTGTTTCTTCTGCATATTTTGCTTTTTTAATTACTACTTCTTCTGCTTCTTCTGCTTCTTCCTGAGCTTCATCTACTGTTATTTCTGGGTTTGCTGCTTAACTTCTACTCTTTCGCTTTTTCTGCTTATTCCTCTATTATTTCAGTTTTTTCGGCTGATTCTTTGGTTTTTTCTGTTTTTCCTCTTATTCTTCTGTTTCCTATACTTGCTCTTGTATTTCTTCTAGTACTCCTATTTCTTTTTGTAGTTCTACATCTCCTTCTTCTTCTTCATCTTCTTCCGTTTCTTCTGGCATTTTTGCTTTTTCAATTACTTCCTCTTCTGTTTCTTCTGCTTCTTCTTCATGTTATTCTTTTATTTCTGCTTTCTCGGCTTATTTTTCTGTTATTTCTGCTTTTTCCTCTTATTCTTCCGTTTTTTCTTCTTGTGCTTCTAATTCTTCTTGTTCTTCTTGTTGTTCTAAATCTCCTTCTTCTTCATCTTCTTCTGTTTCTTCTGCTTTTTTGCTTTTTCAATTCCATCTTCTTCTGCTTCTTCTGCTTCTTCTTCAGCTTTTTACTTCTGTTATTTCTGCTTTTTCAGCTTATTCTTCTGCTATTGATGGTTTTTCAGCTTATTTTTCTGTTATTTCTGCTTTTTCGGCTTATTCTTTTGTTATTTCTGCTGTTTCCTCTTAGTCTTCTGTTTATTCTTGTGTTCTTCTAGTTCTTCTTGTTCTTCTTGTAGTTCTACATCTCCTTCTTCTTTTTTCATCATCTTCTGTTTCTTCTGCATATTTTGCCTTTTCAATTGCTTCTTCTGCTTCCTCTGCTTTTTCCTCTGCTTAATCTACAGTTATTTCTGGGTTTTCGGCTTATTCTTCTACTAATTCGCTTTTTCGGCTTATTCTTCTCTTATTTGTGACTTTTCGGCTTATTCTTTTGTGATTTCTGCTTTTTCCTCTTATTCTTCTGTTTCCTCTTCTTGTTCTTCCGTTTTCTAGTTCTTTCTCTTGTAGTTCTACATCTCCTTCTTCTGCTTCATCTTCTGTTTCTTCTGCATTTTTTGCTTTTTCAATTACCTCTTCTTCTACTGCTTCTTCTCCGTCTTCTAGGGCTTATTCTTCTGTTTTCCTGCTTTCTCCTCTTCTTCTTCTGTTTCCTCTTCTTGTTCTTGTTTTTCTTCTAGTTCTTCTATTTCTTGTTGTAGTTCCACATCTCCTAATCCTTCTTCATCGTCCGTTTCTTCTGCATTTTCTTCTTTTTCAATTACCTCCTCTTCTTCTGCCTCTTCTTCAGCTTATTCTACTGTTTTTTCTGCTTTTTCGTCTTATTCTTCTGTTTCCTCTTCTTGTTCTTCCTTTTTTCTTGTTCTTTTTCTTCTTGTAGTTCTACATCTCCTTCTTCATACTCTTCTATATATTCTGATTTTTTGGCTTTTTGAATTACTTCTTCTATTACTTCTGCTTCTTCTTCAGGTTATTCTTTGGTTATTTCTGCTTTGTCGGCTTATTCTTCTGTTATATATGCTTTTTCGGCTTATTCTTCTGTTATCTACTTTTTCCTCTTATTCTTATGTTTCTTCTTCTTGTTCTGGTTCTTCTAGTTTCTAGTTCTTGTTGTAGTTCTACATCACCTTCATTTTCTTCATCTTTCTGTTTCTTCTGCATATTTTGCTTTTTTAATTACTACTTCTTCTGCTTCTTCTGCTTCTTCCTGAGCTTCATCTACTGTTATTTCTGGGTTTGCTGCTTAACTTCTACTCTTTCGCTTTTTCTGCTTATTCCTCTATTATTTCAGCTTTTTCGGCTGATTCTTTGGTTTTTTCTGTTTTTCCTCTTATTCTTCTGTTTCCTATACTTGCTCTTGTATTTCTTCTAGTACTCCTATTTCTTTTTGTAGTTCTACATCTCCTTCTTCTTCTTCATCTTCTTCCGTTTCTTCTGGCATTTTTGCTTTTTCAATTACTTCCTCTTCTGTTTCTTCTGCTTCTTCTTCATGTTATTCTGTTATTTCTGCTTTCTCGGCTTATTTTTCTGTTATTTCTGCTTTTTCCTCTTATTCTTCCGTTTTTTCTTCTTGTGCTTCTAATTCTTCTTGTTCTTCTTGTTGTTCTAAATCTCCTTCTTCTTCATCTTCTTCTGTTTCTTCTGCTTTTTTGCTTTTTCAATTCCATCTTCTTCTGCTTCTTCTGCTTCTTCTTCAGCTTTTTACTTCTGTTATTTCTGCTTTTTCAGCTTATTCTTCTGCTATTGATGGTTTTTCAGCTTATTTTTCTGTTATTTCTGCTTTTTCGGCTTATTCTTTTGTTATTTCTGCTGTTTCCTCTTAGTCTTCTGTTTATTCTTGTGTTCTTCTAGTTCTTCTTGTTCTTCTTGTAGTTCTACATCTCCTTCTTCTTTTTTCATCATCTTCTGTTTCTTCTGCATATTTTGCCTTTTCAATTGCTTCTTCTGCTTCCTCTGCTTTTTCCTCTGCTTAATCTACAGTTATTTCTGGGTTTTCGGCTTATTCTTCTACTAATTCGCTATTTTCGGCTTATTCTTCTCTTATTTGTGACTTTTCGGCTTATTCTTTTGTGATTTCTGCTTTTTCCTCTTATTCTTCTGTTTCCTCTTCTTGTTCTTCCGTTTTCTAGTTCTTTCTCTTGTAGTTCTACATCTCCTTCTTCTGCTTCATCTTCTGTTTCTTCTGCATTTTTTGCTTTTTCAATTACCTCTTCTTCTACTGCTTCTTCTCCGTCTTCTCGGGCTTATTCTTCTGTTTTCCTGCTTTCTCCTCTTCTTCTGTTTCCTCTTCTTGTTCTTGTTTTTCTTCTACTTCTTCTATTTCTTGTTGTAGTTCCACATCTCCTAATCCTTCTTCATCGTCTGTTTCTTCTGCATCTTCTGCTTTTTCAATTACCTCCTCTTCTTCTGCCTCTTCTTCAGCTTATTCTACTGTTTTTTCTGCTTTTTCGTCTTATTCTTCTGTTTCCTCTTCTTGTTCTTCCTTTTTTCTTGTTCTTTTTCTTCTTGTAGTTCTACATCTCCTTCTTCATACTCTTCTATATATTCTGATTTTTTGGCTTTTTGAATTACTTCTTCTATTACTTCTGCTTCTTCTTCAGGTTATTCTTTGGTTATTTCTGCTTTGTCGGCTTATTCTTCTGTTATATATGCTTTTTCGGCTTATTCTTCTGTTATCTACTTTTTCCTCTTATTCTTATGTTTCTTCTTCTTGTTCTGGTTCTTCTAGTTTCTAGTTCTTGTTGTAGTTCTACATCACCTTCATTTTCTTCATCTTTCTGTTTCTTCTGCATATTTTGCTTTTTTAATTACTACTTCTTCTGCTTCTTCTGCTTCTTCCTGAGCTTCATCTACTGTTATTTCTGGGTTTGCTGCTTAACTTCTACTCTTTCGCTTTTTCTGCTTATTCCTCTATTATTTCAGTTTTTTCGGCTGATTCTTTGGTTTTTTCTGTTTTTCCTCTTATTCTTCTGTTTCCTATACTTGCTCTTGTATTTCTTCTAGTACTCCTATTTCTTTTTGTAGTTCTACATCTCCTTCTTCTTCTTCATCTTCTTCCGTTTCTTCTGGCATTTTTGCTTTTTCAATTACTTCCTCTTCTGTTTCTTCTGCTTCTTCTTCATGTTATTCTTTTATTTCTGCTTTCTCGGCTTATTTTTCTGTTATTTCTGCTTTTTCCTCTTATTCTTCCGTTTTTTCTTCTTGTGCTTCTAATTCTTCTTGTTCTTCTTGTTGTTCTAAATCTCCTTCTTCTTCATCTTCTTCTGTTTCTTCTGCTTTTTTGCTTTTTCAATTCCATCTTCTTCTGCTTCTTCTGCTTCTTCTTCAGCTTTTTACTTCTGTTATTTCTGCTTTTTCAGCTTATTCTTCTGCTATTGATGGTTTTTCAGCTTATTTTTCTGTTATTTCTGCTTTTTCGGCTTATTCTTTTGTTATTTCTGCTGTTTCCTCTTAGTCTTCTGTTTATTCTTGTGTTCTTCTAGTTCTTCTTGTTCTTCTTGTAGTTCTACATCTCCTTCTTCTTTTTTCATCATCTTCTGTTTCTTCTGCATATTTTGCCTTTTCAATTGCTTCTTCTGCTTCCTCTGCTTTTTCCTCTGCTTAATCTACAGTTATTTCTGGGTTTTCGGCTTATTCTTCTACTAATTCGCTTTTTCGGCTTATTCTTCTCTTATTTGTGACTTTTCGGCTTATTCTTTTGTGATTTCTGCTTTTTCCTCTTATTCTTCTGTTTCCTCTTCTTGTTCTTCCGTTTTCTAGTTCTTTCTCTTGTAGTTCTACATCTCCTTCTTCTGCTTCATCTTCTGTTTCTTCTGCATTTTTTGCTTTTTCAATTACCTCTTCTTCTACTGCTTCTTCTCCGTCTTCTAGGGCTTATTCTTCTGTTTTCCTGCTTTCTCCTCTTCTTCTTCTGTTTCCTCTTCTTGTTCTTGTTTTTCTTCTAGTTCTTCTATTTCTTGTTGTAGTTCCACATCTCCTTCTCCTTCTTCGTCGTCTGTTTCTTCTGCATTTTCTTCTTTTTCAATTACCTCCTCTTCTTCTGCCTCTTCTTCAGCTTATTCTACTGTTTTTTCTGCTTTTTCGTCTTATTCTTCTGTTTCCTCTTCTTGTTCTTCCTTTTTTCTTGTTCTTTTTCTTCTTGTAGTTCTACATCTCCTTCTTCATACTCTTCTATATATTCTGATTTTTTGGCTTTTTGAATTACTTTTTCTATTACTTCTGCTTCTTCTTCAGGTTATTCTTTTGTTATTTCTGCTTTGTCGGCTTATTCTTCTGTTATATATGCTTTTTCGGCTTATTCTTCTGTTATCTACTTTTTCCTCTTATTCTTATGTTTCTTCTTCTTGTTCTGGTTCTTCTAGTTTCTAGTTCTTGTTGTAGTTCTACATCACCTTCATTTTCTTCATCTTTCTGTTTCTTCTGCATATTTTGCTTTTTTAATTACTACTTCTTCTGCTTCTTCTGCTTCTTCCTGTGCTTCATCTACTGTTATTTCTGGGTTTGCTGCTTAACTTCTACTCTTTCGCTTTTTCTGCTTATTCCTCTATTATTTCAGCTTTTTCGGCTGATTCTTTGGTTTTTTCTGTTTTTCCTCTTATTCTTCTGTTTCCTATTCTTGCTCTTGTATTTCTTCTAGTACTCCTATTTCTTTTTGTAGTTCTACATCTCCTTCTTCTTCTTCATCTTCTTCCCTTTCTTCTGGCATTTTTGCTTTTTCAATTACTTCCTCTTCTGTTTCTTCTGCTTCTTCTTCATGTTATTCTGTTATTTCTGCTTTCTCGGCTTATTTTTCTGTTATTTCTGCTTTTTCCTCTTATTCTTCCGTTTTTTCTTCTTGTGCTTCTAATTCTTCTTGTTCTTCTTGTTGTTCTAAATCTCCTTCTTCTTCATCTTCTTCTGTTTCTTCTGCATTTTTGCTTTTTCAATTCCATCTTCTTCTGCTTCTTCTGCTTCTTCTTCAGCTTTTTACTTCTGTTATTTCTGCTTTTTCAGCTTATTCTTCTGCTATTGATGGTTTTTCAGCTTATTTTTCTGTTATTTCTGCTTTTTCGGCTTATTCTTTTGTTATTTCTGCTGTTTCCTCTTAGTCTTCTGTTTATTCTTGTGTTCTTCTACTTCTTCCTGTTCTTCTTGTAGTTCTAAATCTCCTTCTTCTTTTTTCATCATCTTCTGTTTCTTCTGCATATTTTGCCTTTTCAATTGCTTCTTCTGCTTCCTCTGCTTTTTCCTCTGCTTAATCTACAGTTATTTCTGGGTTTTCGGCTTATTCTTCTACTAATTCGCTTTTTCGGCTTATTCTTCTCTTATTTGTGACTTTTCGGCTTATTCTTTTGTGATTTCTGCTTTTTCCTCTTATTCTTCTGTTTCCTCTTCTTGTTCTTCCGTTTTCTAGTTCTTTCTCTTGTAGTTCTACATCTCCTTCTTCTGCTTCATCTTCTGTTTCTTCTGCATTTTTTGCTTTTTCAATTACCTCTTCTTCTACTGCTTCTTCTCCGTCTTCTAGGGCTTATTCTTCTGTTTTCCTGCTTTCTCCTCTTCTTCTTCTGTTTCCTCTTCTTGTTCTTGTTTTTCTTCTAGTTCTTCTATTTCTTGTTGTAGTTCCACATCTCCTTCTCCTTCTTCGTCGTCTGTTTCTTCTGCATTTTCTGCTTTTTCAATTACCTCCTCTTCTTCTGCCTCTTCTTCAGCTTATTCTACTGTTTTTTCTGCTTTTTCGTCTTATTCTTCTGTTTCCTCTTCTTGTTCTTCCTTTTTTCTTGTTCTTTCTCTTCTTGTAGTTCTACATCTCCTTCTTCATACTCTTCTATATATTCTGATTTTTTGGCTTTTTGAATTACTTCTTCTATTACTTCTGCTTCTTCTTCAGGTTATTCTTTGGTTATTTCTGCTTTGTCGGCTTATTCTTCTGTTATATATGCTTTTTCGGCTTATTCTTCTGTTATCTACTTTTTCCTCTTATTCTTATGTTTCTTCTTCTTGTTCTGGTTCTTCTAGTTTCTAGTTCTTGTTGTAGTTCTACATCACCTTCATTTTCTTCATCTTTCTGTTTCTTCTGCATATTTTGCTTTTTTAATTACTACTTCTTCTGCTTCTTCTGCTTCTTCCTGAGCTTCATCTACTGTTATTTCTGGGTTTGCTGCTTAACTTCTACTCTTTCGCTTTTTCTGCTTATTCCTCTATTATTTCAGCTTTTTCGGCTGATTCTTTGGTTTTTTCTGTTTTTCCTCTTATTCTTCTGTTTCCTATACTTGCTCTTGTATTTCTTCTAGTACTCCTATTTCTTTTTGTAGTTCTACATCTCCTTCTTCTTCTTCATCTTCTTCCGTTTCTTCTGGCATTTTTGCTTTTTCAATTACTTCCTCTTCTGTTTCTTCTGCTTCTTCTTCATGTTATTCTTTTATTTCTGCTTTCTCGGCTTATTTTTCTGTTATTTCTGCTTTTTCCTCTTATTCTTCCGTTTTTTCTTCTTGTGCTTCTAATTCTTCTTGTTCTTCTTGTTGTTCTAAATCTCCTTCTTCTTCATCTTCTTCTGTTTCTTCTGCTTTTTTGCTTTTTCAATTCCATCTTCTTCTGCTTCTTCTGCTTCTTCTTCAGCTTTTTACTTCTGTTATTTCTGCTTTTTCAGCTTATTCTTCTGCTATTGATGGTTTTTCAGCTTATTTTTCTGTTATTTCTGCTTTTTCGGCTTATTCTTTTGTTATTTCTGCTGTTTCCTCTTAGTCTTCTGTTTATTCTTGTGTTCTTCTAGTTCTTCTTGTTCTTCTTGTAGTTCTACATCTCCTTCTTCTTTTTTCATCATCTTCTGTTTCTTCTGCATATTTTGCCTTTTCAATTGCTTCTTCTGCTTCCTCTGCTTTTTCCTCTGCTTAATCGACAGTTATTTCTGGGTTTTCGGCTTATTCTTCTACTAATTCGCTTTTTCGGCTTATTCTTCTCTTATTTGTGACTTTTCGGCTTATTCTTTTGTGATTTCTGCTTTTTCCTCTTATTCTTCTGTTTCCTCTTCTTGTTCTTCCTTTTTCTAGTTCTTTCTCTTGTAGTTCTACATCTCCTTCTTCTTCTTCATCTTCTGTTTCTTCTGCATTTTTTGCTTTTTCAATTACCTCTTCTTCTACTGCTTCTTCTCCGTCTTCTAGGGCTTATTCTTCTGTTTTCCTGCTTTCTCCTCTTCTTCTTCTGTTTCCTCTTCTTGTTCTTGTTTTTCTTCTAGTTCTTCTATTTCTTGTTGTAGTTCCACATCTCCTTCTCCTTCTTCGTCGTCTGTTTCTTCTGCATTTTCTGCTTTTTCAATTACCTCCTCTTCTTCTGCCTCTTCTTCAGCTTATTCTATTGTTTTTTCTGCTTTTTCGTCTTATTCTTCTGTTTCCTCTTCTTGTTCTTCCTTTTTTCTTGTTCTTTCTCTTCTTGTAGTTCTACATCTCCTTCTTCATACTCTTCTATATATTCTGATTTTTTGGCTTTTTGAATTACTTCTTCTATTACTTCTGCTTCTTCTTCAGGTTATTCTTTGGTTATTTCTGCTTTGTCGGCTTATTCTTCTGTTATATATGCTTTTTCGGCTTATTCTTCTGTTATCTACTTTTTCCTCTTATTCTTATGTTTCTTCTTCTTGTTCTGGTTCTTCTAGTTTCTAGTTCTTGTTGTAGTTCTACATCACCTTCATTTTCTTCATCTTTCTGTTTCTTCTGCATATTTTGCTTTTTTAATTACTACTTCTTCTGCTTCTTCTGCTTCTTCCTGAGCTTCATCTACTGTTATTTCTGGGTTTGCTGCTTAACTTCTACTCTTTCGCTTTTTCTGCTTATTCCTCTATTATTTCAGCTTTTTCGGCTGATTCTTTGGTTTTTTCTGTTTTTCCTCTTATTCTTCTGTTTCCTATACTTGCTCTTGTATTTCTTCTAGTACTCCTATTTCTTTTTGTAGTTCTACATCTCCTTCTTCTTCTTCATCTTCTTCCGTTTCTTCTGGCATTTTTGCTTTTTCAATTACTTCCTCTTCTGTTTCTTCTGCTTCTTCTTCATGTTATTCTTTTATTTCTGCTTTCTCGGCTTATTTTTCTGTTATTTCTGCTTTTTCCTCTTATTCTTCCGTTTTTTCTTCTTGTGCTTCTAATTCTTCTTGTTCTTCTTGTTGTTCTAAATCTCCTTCTTCTTCATCTTCTTCTGTTTCTTCTGCTTTTTTGCTTTTTCAATTCCATCTTCTTCTGCTTCTTCTGCTTCTTCTTCAGCTTTTTACTTCTGTTATTTCTGCTTTTTCAGCTTATTCTTCTGCTATTGATGGTTTTTCAGCTTATTTTTCTGTTATTTCTGCTTTTTCGGCTTATTCTTTTGTTATTTCTGCTGTTTCCTCTTAGTCTTCTGTTTATTCTTGTGTTCTTCTAGTTCTTCTTGTTCTTCTTGTAGTTCTACATCTCCTTCTTCTTTTTTCATCATCTTCTGTTTCTTCTGCATATTTTGCCTTTTCAATTGCTTCTTCTGCTTCCTCTGCTTTTTCCTCTGCTTAATCTACAGTTATTTCTGGGTTTTCGGCTTATTCTTCTACTAATTCGCTTTTTCGGCTTATTCTTCTCTTATTTGTGACTTTTCGGCTTATTCTTTTGTGATTTCTGCTTTTTCCTCTTATTCTTCTGTTTCCTCTTCTTGTTCTTCCGTTTTCTAGTTCTTTCTCTTGTACTTCTACATCTCCTTCTTCTGCTTCATCTTCTGTTTCTTCTGCATTTTTTGCTTTTTCAATTACCTCTTCTTCTACTGCTTCTTCTCCGTCTTCTCGGGCTTATTCTTCTGTTTTCCTGCTTTCTCCTCTTCTTCTGTTTCCTCTTCTTGTTCTTGTTTTTCTTCTACTTCTTCTATTTCTTGTTGTAGTTCCACATCTCCTAATCCTTCTTCATCGTCTGTTTCTTCTGCATCTTCTGCTTTTTCAATTACCTCCTCTTCTTCTGCCTCTTCTTCAGCTTATTCTACTGTTTTTTCTGCTTTTTCGTCTTATTCTTCTGTTTCCTCTTCTTGTTCTTCCTTTTTTCTTGTTCTTTTTCTTCTTGTAGTTCTACATCTCCTTCTTCATACTCTTCTATATATTCTGATTTTTTGGCTTTTTGAATTACTTCTTCTATTACTTGTGCTTCTTCTTCAGGTTATTCTTTTGTTATTTCTGCTTTGTCGGCTTATTCTTCTGTTATATATGCTTTTTCGGCTTATTCTTCTGTTATCTACTTTTTCCTCTTATTCTTATGTTTCTTCTTCTTGTTCTGGTTCTTCTAGTTTCTAGTTCTTGTTGTAGTTCTACATCACCTTCATTTTCTTCATCTTTCTGTTTCTTCTGCATATTTTGCTTTTTTAATTACTACTTCTTCTGCTTCTTCTGCTTCTTCCTGAGCTTCATCTACTGTTATTTCTGGGTTTGCTGCTTAACTTCTACTCTTTCGCTTTTTCTGCTTATTCCTCTATTATTTCAGTTTTTTCGGCTGATTCTTTGGTTTTTTCTGTTTTTCCTCTTATTCTTCTGTTTCCTATACTTGCTCTTGTATTTCTTCTAGTACTCCTATTTCTTTTTGTAGTTCTACATCTCCTTCTTCTTCTTCATCTTCTTCCGTTTCTTCTGGCATTTTTGCTTTTTCAATTACTTCCTCTTCTGTTTCTTCTGCTTCTTCTTCATGTTATTCTTTTATTTCTGCTTTCTCGGCTTATTTTTCTGTTATTTCTGCTTTTTCCTCTTATTCTTCCGTTTTTTCTTCTTGTGCTTCTAATTCTTCTTGTTCTTCTTGTTGTTCTAAATCTCCTTCTTCTTCATCTTCTTCTGTTTCTTCTGCTTTTTTGCTTTTTCAATTCCATCTTCTTCTGCTTCTTCTGCTTCTTCTTCAGCTTTTTACTTCTGTTATTTCTGCTTTTTCAGCTTATTCTTCTGCTATTGATGGTTTTTCAGCTTATTTTTCTGTTATTTCTGCTTTTTCGGCTTATTCTTTTGTTATTTCTGCTGTTTCCTCTTAGTCTTCTGTTTATTCTTGTGTTCTTCTAGTTCTTCTTGTTCTTCTTGTAGTTCTACATCTCCTTCTTCTTTTTTCATCATCTTCTGTTTCTTCTGCATATTTTGCCTTTTCAATTGCTTCTTCTGCTTCCTCTGCTTTTTCCTCTGCTTAATCTACAGTTATTTCTGGGTTTTCGGCTTATTCTTCTACTAATTCGCTTTTTCGGCTTATTCTTCTCTTATTTGTGACTTTTCGGCTTATTCTTTTGTGATTTCTGCTTTTTCCTCTTATTCTTCTGTTTCCTCTTCTTGTTCTTCCGTTTTCTAGTTCTTTCTCTTGTAGTTCTACATCTCCTTCTTCTGCTTCATCTTCTGTTTCTTCTGCATTTTTTGCTTTTTCAATTACCTCTTCTTCTACTGCTTCTTCTCCGTCTTCTAGGGCTTATTCTTCTGTTTTCCTGCTTTCTCCTCTTCTTCTTCTGTTTCCTCTTCTTGTTCTTGTTTTTCTTCTAGTTCTTCTATTTCTTGTTGTAGTTCCACATCTCCTAATCCTTCTTCATCGTCCGTTTCTTCTGCATTTTCTTCTTTTTCAATTACCTCCTCTTCTTCTGCCTCTTCTTCAGCTTATTCTACTGTTTTTTCTGCTTTTTCGTCTTATTCTTCTGTTTCCTCTTCTTGTTCTTCCTTTTTTCTTGTTCTTTTTCTTCTTGTAGTTCTACATCTCCTTCTTCATACTCTTCTATATATTCTGATTTTTTGGCTTTTTGAATTACTTCTTCTATTACTTCTGCTTCTTCTTCAGGTTATTCTTTGGTTATTTCTGCTTTGTCGGCTTATTCTTCTGTTATATATGCTTTTTCGGCTTATTCTTCTGTTATCTACTTTTTCCTCTTATTCTTATGTTTCTTCTTCTTGTTCTGGTTCTTCTAGTTTCTAGTTCTTGTTGTAGTTCTACATCACCTTCATTTTCTTCATCTTTCTGTTTCTTCTGCATATTTTGCTTTTTTAATTACTACTTCTTCTGCTTCTTCTGCTTCTTCCTGAGCTTCATCTACTGTTATTTCTGGGTTTGCTGCTTAACTTCTACTCTTTCGCTTTTTCTGCTTATTCCTCTATTATTTCAGCTTTTTCGGCTGATTCTTTGGTTTTTTCTGTTTTTCCTCTTATTCTTCTGTTTCCTATACTTGCTCTTGTATTTCTTCTAGTACTCCTATTTCTTTTTGTAGTTCTACATCTCCTTCTTCTTCTTCATCTTCTTCCGTTTCTTCTGGCATTTTTGCTTTTTCAATTACTTCCTCTTCTGTTTCTTCTGCTTCTTCTTCATGTTATTCTTTTATTTCTGCTTTCTCGGCTTATTTTTCTGTTATTTCTGCTTTTTCCTCTTATTCTTCCGTTTTTTCTTCTTGTGCTTCTAATTCTTCTTGTTCTTCTTGTTGTTCTAAATCTCCTTCTTCTTCATCTTCTTCTGTTTCTTCTGCTTTTTTGCTTTTTCAATTCCATCTTCTTCTGCTTCTTCTGCTTCTTCTTCAGCTTTTTACTTCTGTTATTTCTGCTTTTTCAGCTTATTCTTCTGCTATTGATGGTTTTTCAGCTTATTTTTCTGTTATTTCTGCTTTTTCGGCTTATTCTTTTGTTATTTCTGCTGTTTCCTCTTAGTCTTCTGTTTATTCTTGTGTTCTTCTAGTTCTTCTTGTTCTTCTTGTAGTTCTACATCTCCTTCTTCTTTTTTCATCATCTTCTGTTTCTTCTGCATATTTTGCCTTTTCAATTGCTTCTTCTGCTTCCTCTGCTTTTTCCTCTGCTTAATCTACAGTTATTTCTGGGTTTTCGGCTTATTCTTCTACTAATTCGCTTTTTCGGCTTATTCTTCTCTTATTTGTGACTTTTCGGCTTATTCTTTTGTGATTTCTGCTTTTTCCTCTTATTCTTCTGTTTCCTCTTCTTGTTCTTCCGTTTTCTAGTTCTTTCTCTTGTAGTTCTACATCTCCTTCTTCTGCTTCATCTTCTGTTTCTTCTGCATTTTTTGCTTTTTCAATTACCTCTTCTTCTACTGCTTCTTCTCCGTCTTCTCGGGCTTATTCTTCTGTTTTCCTGCTTTCTCCTCTTCTTCTGTTTCCTCTTCTTGTTCTTGTTTTTCTTCTACTTCTTCTATTTCTTGTTGTAGTTCCACATCTCCTAATCCTTCTTCATCGTCTGTTTCTTCTGCATCTTCTGCTTTTTCAATTACCTCCTCTTCTTCTGCCTCTTCTTCAGCTTATTCTACTGTTTTTTCTGCTTTTTCGTCTTATTCTTCTGTTTCCTCTTCTTGTTCTTCCTTTTTTCTTGTTCTTTTTCTTCTTGTAGTTCTACATCTCCTTCTTCATACTCTTCTATATATTCTGATTTTTTGGCTTTTTGAATTACTTCTTCTATTACTTGTGCTTCTTCTTCAGGTTATTCTTTTGTTATTTCTGCTTTGTCAGCTTATTCTTCTGTTATATATGCTTTTTCGGCTTATTCTTCTGTTATCTACTTTTTCCTCTTATTCTTATGTTTCTTCTTCTTGTTCTGGTTCTTCTAGTTTCTAGTTCTTGTTGTAGTTCTACATCACCTTCATTTTCTTCATCTTTCTGTTTCTTCTGCATATTTTGCTTTTTTAATTACTACTTCTTCTGCTTCTTCTGCTTCTTCCTGAGCTTCATCTACTGTTATTTCTGGGTTTGCTGCTTAACTTCTACTCTTTCGCTTTTTCTGCTTATTCCTCTATTATTTCAGTTTTTTCGGCTGATTCTTTGGTTTTTTCTGTTTTTCCTCTTATTCTTCTGTTTCCTATACTTGCTCTTGTATTTCTTCTAGTACTCCTATTTCTTTTTGTAGTTCTACATCTCCTTCTTCTTCTTCATCTTCTTCCGTTTCTTCTGGCATTTTTGCTTTTTCAATTACTTCCTCTTCTGTTTCTTCTGCTTCTTCTTCATGTTATTCTTTTATTTCTGCTTTCTCGGCTTATTTTTCTGTTATTTCTGCTTTTTCCTCTTATTCTTCCGTTTTTTCTTCTTGTGCTTCTAATTCTTCTTGTTCTTCTTGTTGTTCTAAATCTCCTTCTTCTTCATCTTCTTCTGTTTCTTCTGCTTTTTTGCTTTTTCAATTCCATCTTCTTCTGCTTCTTCTGCTTCTTCTTCAGCTTTTTACTTCTGTTATTTCTGCTTTTTCAGCTTATTCTTCTGCTATTGATGGTTTTTCAGCTTATTTTTCTGTTATTTCTGCTTTTTCGGCTTATTCTTTTGTTATTTCTGCTGTTTCCTCTTAGTCTTCTGTTTATTCTTGTGTTCTTCTAGTTCTTCTTGTTCTTCTTGTAGTTCTACATCTCCTTCTTCTTTTTTCATCATCTTCTGTTTCTTCTGCATATTTTGCCTTTTCAATTGCTTCTTCTGCTTCCTCTGCTTTTTCCTCTGCTTAATCTACAGTTATTTCTGGGTTTTCGGCTTATTCTTCTACTAATTCGCTTTTTCGGCTTATTCTTCTCTTATTTGTGACTTTTCGGCTTATTCTTTTGTGATTTCTGCTTTTTCCTCTTATTCTTCTGTTTCCTCTTCTTGTTCTTCCGTTTTCTAGTTCTTTCTCTTGTAGTTCTACATCTCCTTCTTCTGCTTCATCTTCTGTTTCTTCTGCATTTTTTGCTTTTTCAATTACCTCTTCTTCTACTGCTTCTTCTCCGTCTTCTAGGGCTTATTCTTCTGTTTTCCTGCTTTCTCCTCTTCTTCTTCTGTTTCCTCTTCTTGTTCTTGTTTTTCTTCTAGTTCTTCTATTTCTTGTTGTAGTTCCACATCTCCTAATCCTTCTTCATCGTCCGTTTCTTCTGCATTTTCTTCTTTTTCAATTACCTCCTCTTCTTCTGCCTCTTCTTCAGCTTATTCTACTGTTTTTTCTGCTTTTTCGTCTTATTCTTCTGTTTCCTCTTCTTGTTCTTCCTTTTTTCTTGTTCTTTTTCTTCTTGTAGTTCTACATCTCCTTCTTCATACTCTTCTATATATTCTGATTTTTTGGCTTTTTGAATTACTTCTTCTATTACTTGTGCTTCTTCTTCAGGTTATTCTTTTGTTATTTCTGCTTTGTCAGCTTATTCTTCTGTTATATATGCTTTTTCGGCTTATTCTTCTGTTATCTACTTTTTCCTCTTATTCTTATGTTTCTTCTTCTTGTTCTGGTTCTTCTAGTTTCTAGTTCTTGTTGTAGTTCTACATCACCTTCATTTTCTTCATCTTTCTGTTTCTTCTGCATATTTTGCTTTTTTAATTACTACTTCTTCTGCTTCTTCTGCTTCTTCCTGAGCTTCATCTACTGTTATTTCTGGGTTTGCTGCTTAACTTCTACTCTTTCGCTTTTTCTGCTTATTCCTCTATTATTTCAGTTTTTTCGGCTGATTCTTTGGTTTTTTCTGTTTTTCCTCTTATTCTTCTGTTTCCTATACTTGCTCTTGTATTTCTTCTAGTACTCCTATTTCTTTTTGTAGTTCTACATCTCCTTCTTCTTCTTCATCTTCTTCCGTTTCTTCTGGCATTTTTGCTTTTTCAATTACTTCCTCTTCTGTTTCTTCTGCTTCTTCTTCATGTTATTCTTTTATTTCTGCTTTCTCGGCTTATTTTTCTGTTATTTCTGCTTTTTCCTCTTATTCTTCCGTTTTTTCTTCTTGTGCTTCTAATTCTTCTTGTTCTTCTTGTTGTTCTAAATCTCCTTCTTCTTCATCTTCTTCTGTTTCTTCTGCTTTTTTGCTTTTTCAATTCCATCTTCTTCTGCTTCTTCTGCTTCTTCTTCAGCTTTTTACTTCTGTTATTTCTGCTTTTTCAGCTTATTCTTCTGCTATTGATGGTTTTTCAGCTTATTTTTCTGTTATTTCTGCTTTTTCGGCTTATTCTTTTGTTATTTCTGCTGTTTCCTCTTAGTCTTCTGTTTATTCTTGTGTTCTTCTAGTTCTTCTTGTTCTTCTTGTAGTTCTACATCTCCTTCTTCTTTTTTCATCATCTTCTGTTTCTTCTGCATATTTTGCCTTTTCAATTGCTTCTTCTGCTTCCTCTGCTTTTTCCTCTGCTTAATCTACAGTTATTTCTGGGTTTTCGGCTTATTCTTCTACTAATTCGCTTTTTCGGCTTATTCTTCTCTTATTTGTGACTTTTCGGCTTATTCTTTTGTGATTTCTGCTTTTTCCTCTTATTCTTCTGTTTCCTCTTCTTGTTCTTCCGTTTTCTAGTTCTTTCTCTTGTAGTTCTACATCTCCTTCTTCTGCTTCATCTTCTGTTTCTTCTGCATTTTTTGCTTTTTCAATTACCTCTTCTTCTACTGCTTCTTCTCCGTCTTCTAGGGCTTATTCTTCTGTTTTCCTGCTTTCTCCTCTTCTTCTTCTGTTTCCTCTTCTTGTTCTTGTTTTTCTTCTAGTTCTTCTATTTCTTGTTGTAGTTCCACATCTCCTAATCCTTCTTCATCGTCCGTTTCTTCTGCATTTTCTTCTTTTTCAATTACCTCCTCTTCTTCTGCCTCTTCTTCAGCTTATTCTACTGTTTTTTCTGCTTTTTCGTCTTATTCTTCTGTTTCCTCTTCTTGTTCTTCCTTTTTTCTTGTTCTTTTTCTTCTTGTAGTTCTACATCTCCTTCTTCATACTCTTCTATATATTCTGATTTTTTGGCTTTTTGAATTACTTCTTCTATTACTTCTGCTTCTTCTTCAGGTTATTCTTTGGTTATTTCTGCTTTGTCGGCTTATTCTTCTGTTATATATGCTTTTTCGGCTTATTCTTCTGTTATCTACTTTTTCCTCTTATTCTTATGTTTCTTCTTCTTGTTCTGGTTCTTCTAGTTTCTAGTTCTTGTTGTAGTTCTACATCACCTTCATTTTCTTCATCTTTCTGTTTCTTCTGCATATTTTGCTTTTTTAATTACTACTTCTTCTGCTTCTTCTGCTTCTTCCTGAGCTTCATCTACTGTTATTTCTGGGTTTGCTGCTTAACTTCTACTCTTTCGCTTTTTCTGCTTATTCCTCTATTATTTCAGCTTTTTCGGCTGATTCTTTGGTTTTTTCTGTTTTTCCTCTTATTCTTCTGTTTCCTATACTTGCTCTTGTATTTCTTCTAGTACTCCTATTTCTTTTTGTAGTTCTACATCTCCTTCTTCTTCTTCATCTTCTTCCGTTTCTTCTGGCATTTTTGCTTTTTCAATTACTTCCTCTTCTGTTTCTTCTGCTTCTTCTTCATGTTATTCTTTTATTTCTGCTTTCTCGGCTTATTTTTCTGTTATTTCTGCTTTTTCCTCTTATTCTTCCGTTTTTTCTTCTTGTGCTTCTAATTCTTCTTGTTCTTCTTGTTGTTCTAAATCTCCTTCTTCTTCATCTTCTTCTGTTTCTTCTGCTTTTTTGCTTTTTCAATTCCATCTTCTTCTGCTTCTTCTGCTTCTTCTTCAGCTTTTTACTTCTGTTATTTCTGCTTTTTCAGCTTATTCTTCTGCTATTGATGGTTTTTCAGCTTATTTTTCTGTTATTTCTGCTTTTTCGGCTTATTCTTTTGTTATTTCTGCTGTTTCCTCTTAGTCTTCTGTTTATTCTTGTGTTCTTCTAGTTCTTCTTGTTCTTCTTGTAGTTCTACATCTCCTTCTTCTTTTTTCATCATCTTCTGTTTCTTCTGCATATTTTGCCTTTTCAATTGCTTCTTCTGCTTCCTCTGCTTTTTCCTCTGCTTAATCTACAGTTATTTCTGTGTTTTCGGCTTATTCTTCTACTAATTCGCTTTTTCGGCTTATTCTTCTCTTATTTGTGACTTTTCGGCTTATTCTTTTGTGATTTCTGCTTTTTCCTCTTATTCTTCTGTTTCCTCTTCTTGTTCTTCCGTTTTCTAGTTCTTTCTCTTGTAGTTCTACATCTCCTTCTTCTGCTTCATCTTCTGTTTCTTCTGCATTTTTTGCTTTTTCAATTACCTCTTCTTCTACTGCTTCTTCTCCGTCTTCTCGGGCTTATTCTTCTGTTTTCCTGCTTTCTCCTCTTCTTCTGTTTCCTCTTCTTGTTCTTGTTTTTCTTCTACTTCTTCTATTTCTTGTTGTAGTTCCACATCTCCTAATCCTTCTTCATCGTCTGTTTCTTCTGCATCTTCTGCTTTTTCAATTACCTCCTCTTCTTCTGCCTCTTCTTCAGCTTATTCTACTGTTTTTTCTGCTTTTTCGTCTTATTCTTCTGTTTCCTCTTCTTGTTCTTCCTTTTTTCTTGTTCTTTTTCTTCTTGTAGTTCTACATCTCCTTCTTCATACTCTTCTATATATTCTGATTTTTTGGCTTTTTGAATTACTTCTTCTATTACTTGTGCTTCTTCTTCAGGTTATTCTTTTGTTATTTCTGCTTTGTCAGCTTATTCTTCTGTTATATATGCTTTTTCGGCTTATTCTTCTGTTATCTACTTTTTCCTCTTATTCTTATGTTTCTTCTTCTTGTTCTGGTTCTTCTAGTTTCTAGTTCTTGTTGTAGTTCTACATCACCTTCATTTTCTTCATCTTTCTGTTTCTTCTGCATATTTTGCTTTTTTAATTACTACTTCTTCTGCTTCTTCTGCTTCTTCCTGAGCTTCATCTACTGTTATTTCTGGGTTTGCTGCTTAACTTCTACTCTTTCGCTTTTTCTGCTTATTCCTCTATTATTTCAGTTTTTTCGGCTGATTCTTTGGTTTTTTCTGTTTTTCCTCTTATTCTTCTGTTTCCTATACTTGCTCTTGTATTTCTTCTAGTACTCCTATTTCTTTTTGTAGTTCTACATCTCCTTCTTCTTCTTCATCTTCTTCCGTTTCTTCTGGCATTTTTGCTTTTTCAATTACTTCCTCTTCTGTTTCTTCTGCTTCTTCTTCATGTTATTCTTTTATTTCTGCTTTCTCGGCTTATTTTTCTGTTATTTCTGCTTTTTCCTCTTATTCTTCCGTTTTTTCTTCTTGTGCTTCTAATTCTTCTTGTTCTTCTTGTTGTTCTAAATCTCCTTCTTCTTCATCTTCTTCTGTTTCTTCTGCTTTTTTGCTTTTTCAATTCCATCTTCTTCTGCTTCTTCTGCTTCTTCTTCAGCTTTTTACTTCTGTTATTTCTGCTTTTTCAGCTTATTCTTCTGCTATTGATGGTTTTTCAGCTTATTTTTCTGTTATTTCTGCTTTTTCGGCTTATTCTTTTGTTATTTCTGCTGTTTCCTCTTAGTCTTCTGTTTATTCTTGTGTTCTTCTAGTTCTTCTTGTTCTTCTTGTAGTTCTACATCTCCTTCTTCTTTTTTCATCATCTTCTGTTTCTTCTGCATATTTTGCCTTTTCAATTGCTTCTTCTGCTTCCTCTGCTTTTTCCTCTGCTTAATCTACAGTTATTTCTGGGTTTTCGGCTTATTCTTCTACTAATTCGCTTTTTCGGCTTATTCTTCTCTTATTTGTGACTTTTCGGCTTATTCTTTTGTGATTTCTGCTTT
Source organism: Talpa europaea (assembly GCF_964194135.1). Lineage (NCBI taxonomy): Eukaryota > Metazoa > Chordata > Mammalia > Eulipotyphla > Talpidae > Talpa > Talpa europaea. The sequence continues at coordinate 84,477 of NW_028167944.1, forward strand.
TTCCTCTTATTCTTCTGTTTCCTCTTCTTGTTCTTCCGTTTTCTAGTTCTTTCTCTTGTAGTTCTACATCTCCTTCTTCTGCTTCATCTTCTGTTTCTTCTGCATTTTTTGCTTTTTCAATTACCTCTTCTTCTACTGCTTCTTCTCCGTCTTCTAGGGCTTATTCTTCTGTTTTCCTGCTTTCTCCTCTTCTTCTTCTGTTTCCTCTTCTTGTTCTTGTTTTTCTTCTAGTTCTTCTATTTCTTGTTGTAGTTCCACATCTCCTAATCCTTCTTCATCGTCCGTTTCTTCTGCATTTTCTTCTTTTTCAATTACCTCCTCTTCTTCTGCCTCTTCTTCAGCTTATTCTACTGTTTTTTCTGCTTTTTCGTCTTATTCTTCTGTTTCCTCTTCTTGTTCTTCCTTTTTTCTTGTTCTTTTTCTTCTTGTAGTTCTACATCTCCTTCTTCATACTCTTCTATATATTCTGATTTTTTGGCTTTTTGAATTACTTCTTCTATTACTTCTGCTTCTTCTTCAGGTTATTCTTTGGTTATTTCAGCTTTGTCGGCTTATTCTTCTGTTATATATGCTTTTTCGGCTTATTCTTCTGTTATCTACTTTTTCCTCTTATTCTTATGTTTCTTCTTCTTGTTCTGGTTCTTCTAGTTTCTAGTTCTTGTTGTAGTTCTACATCACCTTCATTTTCTTCATCTTTCTGTTTCTTCTGCATATTTTGCTTTTTTAATTACTACTTCTTCTGCTTCTTCTGCTTCTTCCTGAGCTTCATCTACTGTTATTTCTGGGTTTGCTGCTTAACTTCTACTCTTTCGCTTTTTCTGCTTATTCCTCTATTATTTCAGCTTTTTCGGCTGATTCTTTGGTTTTTTCTGTTTTTCCTCTTATTCTTCTGTTTCCTATACTTGCTCTTGTATTTCTTCTAGTACTCCTATTTCTTTTTGTAGTTCTACATCTCCTTCTTCTTCTTCATCTTCTTCCGTTTCTTCTGGCATTTTTGCTTTTTCAATTACTTCCTCTTCTGTTTCTTCTGCTTCTTCTTCATGTTATTCTTTTATTTCTGCTTTCTCGGCTTATTTTTCTGTTATTTCTGCTTTTTCCTCTTATTCTTCCGTTTTTTCTTCTTGTGCTTCTAATTCTTCTTGTTCTTCTTGTTGTTCTAAATCTCCTTCTTCTTCATCTTCTTCTGTTTCTTCTGCTTTTTTGCTTTTTCAATTCCATCTTCTTCTGCTTCTTCTGCTTCTTCTTCAGCTTTTTACTTCTGTTATTTCTGCTTTTTCAGCTTATTCTTCTGCTATTGATGGTTTTTCAGCTTATTTTTCTGTTATTTCTGCTTTTTCGGCTTATTCTTTTGTTATTTCTGCTGTTTCCTCTTAGTCTTCTGTTTATTCTTGTGTTCTTCTAGTTCTTCTTGTTCTTCTTGTAGTTCTACATCTCCTTCTTCTTTTTTCATCATCTTCTGTTTCTTCTGCATATTTTGCCTTTTCAATTGCTTCTTCTGCTTCCTCTGCTTTTTCCTCTGCTTAATCTACAGTTATTTCTGGGTTTTCGGCTTATTCTTCTACTAATTCGCTTTTTCGGCTTATTCTTCTCTTATTTGTGACTTTTCGGCTTATTCTTTTGTGATTTCTGCTTTTTCCTCTTATTCTTCTGTTTCCTCTTCTTGTTCTTCCGTTTTCTAGTTCTTTCTCTTGTACTTCTACATCTCCTTCTTCTGCTTCATCTTCTGTTTCTTCTGCATTTTTTGCTTTTTCAATTACCTCTTCTTCTACTGCTTCTTCTCCGTCTTCTCGGGCTTATTCTTCTGTTTTCCTGCTTTCTCCTCTTCTTCTGTTTCCTCTTCTTGTTCTTGTTTTTCTTCTACTTCTTCTATTTCTTGTTGTAGTTCCACATCTCCTAATCCTTCTTCATCGTCTGTTTCTTCTGCATCTTCTGCTTTTTCAATTACCTCCTCTTCTTCTGCCTCTTCTTCAGCTTATTCTACTGTTTTTTCTGCTTTTTCGTCTTATTCTTCTGTTTCCTCTTCTTGTTCTTCCTTTTTTCTTGTTCTTTTTCTTCTTGTAGTTCTACATCTCCTTCTTCATACTCTTCTATATATTCTGATTTTTTGGCTTTTTGAATTACTTCTTCTATTACTTCTGCTTCTTCTTCAGGTTATTCTTTGGTTATTTCTGCTTTGTCGGCTTATTCTTCTGTTATATATGCTTTTTCGGCTTATTCTTCTGTTATCTACTTTTTCCTCTTATTCTTATGTTTCTTCTTCTTGTTCTGGTTCTTCTAGTTTCTAGTTCTTGTTGTAGTTCTACATCACCTTCATTTTCTTCATCTTTCTGTTTCTTCTGCATATTTTGCTTTTTTAATTACTACTTCTTCTGCTTCTTCTGCTTCTTCCTGAGCTTCATCTACTGTTATTTCTGGGTTTGCTGCTTAACTTCTACTCTTTCGCTTTTTCTGCTTATTCCTCTATTATTTCAGCTTTTTCGGCTGATTCTTTGGTTTTTTCTGTTTTTCCTCTTATTCTTCTGTTTCCTATACTTGCTCTTGTATTTCTTCTAGTACTCCTATTTCTTTTTGTAGTTCTACATCTCCTTCTTCTTCTTCATCTTCTTCCGTTTCTTCTGGCATTTTTGCTTTTTCAATTACTTCCTCTTCTGTTTCTTCTGCTTCTTCTTCATGTTATTCTTTTATTTCTGCTTTCTCGGCTTATTTTTCTGTTATTTCTGCTTTTTCCTCTTATTCTTCCGTTTTTTCTTCTTGTGCTTCTAATTCTTCTTGTTCTTCTTGTTGTTCTAAATCTCCTTCTTCTTCATCTTCTTCTGTTTCTTCTGCTTTTTTGCTTTTTCAATTCCATCTTCTTCTGCTTCTTCTGCTTCTTCTTCAGCTTTTTACTTCTGTTATTTCTGCTTTTTCAGCTTATTCTTCTGCTATTGATGGTTTTTCAGCTTATTTTTCTGTTATTTCTGCTTTTTCGGCTTATTCTTTTGTTATTTCTGCTGTTTCCTCTTAGTCTTCTGTTTATTCTTGTGTTCTTCTAGTTCTTCTTGTTCTTCTTGTAGTTCTACATCTCCTTCTTCTTTTTTCATCATCTTCTGTTTCTTCTGCATATTTTGCCTTTTCAATTGCTTCTTCTGCTTCCTCTGCTTTTTCCTCTGCTTAATCTACAGTTATTTCTGGGTTTTCGGCTTATTCTTCTACTAATTCGCTTTTTCGGCTTATTCTTCTCTTATTTGTGACTTTTCGGCTTATTCTTTTGTGATTTCTGCTTTTTCCTCTTATTCTTCTGTTTCCTCTTCTTGTTCTTCCGTTTTCTAGTTCTTTCTCTTGTAGTTCTACATCTCCTTCTTCTGCTTCATCTTCTGTTTCTTCTGCATTTTTTGCTTTTTCAATTACCTCTTCTTCTACTGCTTCTTCTCCGTCTTCTAGGGCTTATTCTTCTGTTTTCCTGCTTTCTCCTCTTCTTCTTCTGTTTCCTCTTCTTGTTCTTGTTTTTCTTCTAGTTCTTCTATTTCTTGTTGTAGTTCCACATCTCCTAATCCTTCTTCATCGTCTGTTTCTTCTGCATTTTCTGCTTTTTCAATTACCTCCTCTTCTTCTGCCTCTTCTTCAGCTTATTCTACTGTTTTTTCTGCTTTTTCGTCTTATTCTTCTGTTTCCTCTTCTTGTTCTTCCTTTTTTCTTGTTCTTTTTCTTCTTGTAGTTCTACATCTCCTTCTTCATACTCTTCTATATATTCTGATTTTTTGGCTTTTTGAATTACTTCTTCTATTACTTCTGCTTCTTCTTCAGGTTATTCTTTGGTTATTTCTGCTTTGTCGGCTTATTCTTCTGTTATATATGCTTTTTCGGCTTATTCTTCTGTTATCTACTTTTTCCTCTTATTCTTATGTTTCTTCTTCTTGTTCTGGTTCTTCTAGTTTCTAGTTCTTGTTGTAGTTCTACATCACCTTCATTTTCTTCATCTTTCTGTTTCTTCTGCATATTTTGCTTTTTTAATTACTACTTCTTCTGCTTCTTCTGCTTCTTCCTGAGCTTCATCTACTGTTATTTCTGGGTTTGCTGCTTAACTTCTACTCTTTCGCTTTTTCTGCTTATTCCTCTATTATTTCAGCTTTTTCGGCTGATTCTTTGGTTTTTTCTGTTTTTCCTCTTATTCTTCTGTTTCCTATTCTTGCTCTTGTATTTCTTCTAGTACTCCTATTTCTTTTTGTAGTTCTACATCTCCTTCTTCTTCTTCATCTTCTTCCATTTCTTCTGGCATTTTTGCTTTTTCAATTACTTCCTCTTCTGTTTCTTCTGCTTCTTCTTCATGTTATTCTGTTATTTCTGCTTTCTCGGCTTATTTTTCTGTTATTTCTGATTTTTCCTCTGATTCTTCCGTTTTTTCTTGTTGTGCTTCTAATTCTTCTTGTTCTTCTTGTTGTTCTAAATCTCCTTCTTCTTCATCTTCTTCTGTTTCTTCTGCATTTTTGCTTTTTCAATTCCATCTTCTTCTGCTTCTTCTGCTTCTTCTTCAGCTTTTTACTTCTGTTATTTCTGCTTTTTCAGCTTATTCTTCTGCTATTGATGGTTTTTCAGCTTATTTTTCTGTTATTTCTGCTTTTTCGGCTTATTCTTTTGTTATTTCTGCTGTTTCCTCTTAGTCTTCTGTTTATTCTTGTGTTCTTCTAGTTCTTCTTGTTCTTCTTGTAGTTCTACATCTCCTTCTTCTTTTTTCATCATCTTCTGTTTCTTCTGCATATTTTGCCTTTTCAATTGCTTCTTCTGCTTCCTCTGCTTTTTCCTCTGCTTAATCTACAGTTATTTCTGGGTTTTCGGCTTATTCTTCTACTAATTCGCTATTTTCGGCTTATTCTTCTCTTATTTGTGACTTTTCGGCTTATTCTTTTGTGATTTCTGCTTTTTCCTCTTATTCTTCTGTTTCCTCTTCTTGTTCTTCCGTTTTCTAGTTCTTTCTCTTGTAGTTCTACATCTCCTTCTTCTGCTTCATCTTCTGTTTCTTCTGCATTTTTTGCTTTTTCAATTACCTCTTCTTCTACTGCTTCTTCTCCGTCTTCTAGGGCTTATTCTTCTGTTTTCCTGCTTTCTCCTCTTCTTCTGTTTCCTCTTCTTGTTCTTGTTTTTCTTCTACTTCTTCTATTTCTTGTTGTAGTTCCACATCTCCTAATCCTTCTTCATCGTCTGTTTCTTCTGCATCTTCTGCTTTTTCAATTACCTCCTCTTCTTCTGCCTCTTCTTCAGCTTATTCTACTGTTTTTTCTGCTTTTTCGTCTTATTCTTCTGTTTCCTCTTCTTGTTCTTCCTTTTTTCTTGTTCTTTTTCTTCTTGTAGTTCTACATCTCCTTCTTCATACTCTTCTATATATTCTGATTTTTTGGCTTTTTGAATTACTTCTTCTATTACTTCTGCTTCTTCTTCAGGTTATTCTTTTGTTATTTCTGCTTTTTCGGCTTATTCTTCTGTTATATATGCTTTTTCGGCTTATTCTTCTGTTATCTACTTTTTCCTCTTATTCTTATGTTTCTTCTTCTTGTTCTGGTTCTTCTAGTTTCTAGTTCTTGTTGTAGTTCTACATCACCTTCATTTTCTTCATCTTTCTGTTTCTTCTGCATATTTTGCTTTTTTAATTACTACTTCTTCTGCTTCTTCTGCTTCTTCCTGAGCTTCATCTACTGTTATTTCTGGGTTTGCTGCTTAACTTCTACTCTTTCGCTTTTTCTGCTTATTCCTCTATTATTTCAGCTTTTTCGGCTGATTCTTTGGTTTTTTCTGTTTTTCCTCTTATTCTTCTGTTTCCTATACTTGCTCTTGTATTTCTTCTAGTACTCCTATTTCTTTTTGTAGTTCTACATCTCCTTCTTCTTCTTCATCTTCTTCCATTTCTTCTGGCATTTTTGCTTTTTCAATTACTTCCTCTTCTGTTTCTTCTGCTTCTTCTTCATGTTATTCTGTTATTTCTGCTTTCTCGGCTTATTTTTCTGTTATTTCTGCTTTTTCCTCTTATTCTTCCGTTTTTTCTTCTTGTGCTTCTAATTCTTCTTGTTCTTCTTGTTGTTCTAAATCTCCTTCTTCTTCATCTTCTTCTGTTTCTTCTGCTTTTTTGCTTTTTCAATTCCATCTTCTTCTGCTTCTTCTGCTTCTTCTTCAGCTTTTTACTTCTGTTATTTCTGCTTTTTCAGCTTATTCTTCTGCTATTGATGGTTTTTCAGCTTATTTTTCTGTTATTTCTGCTTTTTCGGCTTATTCTTTTGTTATTTCTGCTGTTTCCTCTTAGTCTTCTGTTTATTCTTGTGTTCTTCTAGTTCTTCTTGTTCTTCTTGTAGTTCTACATCTCCTTCTTCTTTTTTCATCATCTTCTGTTTCTTCTGCATATTTTGCCTTTTCAATTGCTTCTTCTGCTTCCTCTGCTTTTTCCTCTGCTTAATCTACAGTTATTTCTGGGTTTTCGGCTTATTCTTCTACTAATTCGCTTTTTCGGCTTATTCTTCTCTTATTTGTGACTTTTCGGCTTATTCTTTTGTGATTTCTGCTTTTTCCTCTTATTCTTCTGTTTCCTCTTCTTGTTCTTCCGTTTTCTAGTTCTTTCTCTTGTACTTCTACATCTCCTTCTTCTGCTTCATCTTCTGTTTCTTCTGCATTTTTTGCTTTTTCAATTACCTCTTCTTCTACTGCTTCTTCTCCGTCTTCTCGGGCTTATTCTTCTGTTTTCCTGCTTTCTCCTCTTCTTCTGTTTCCTCTTCTTGTTCTTGTTTTTCTTCTACTTCTTCTATTTCTTGTTGTAGTTCCACATCTCCTAATCCTTCTTCATCGTCTGTTTCTTCTGCATCTTCTGCTTTTTCAATTACCTCCTCTTCTTCTGCCTCTTCTTCAGCTTATTCTACTGTTTTTTCTGCTTTTTCGTCTTATTCTTCTGTTTCCTCTTCTTGTTCTTCCTTTTTTCTTGTTCTTTTTCTTCTTGTAGTTCTACATCTCCTTCTTCATACTCTTCTATATATTCTGATTTTTTGGCTTTTTGAATTACTTCTTCTATTACTTCTGCTTCTTCTTCAGGTTATTCTTTGGTTATTTCTGCTTTGTCGGCTTATTCTTCTGTTATATATGCTTTTTCGGCTTATTCTTCTGTTATCTACTTTTTCCTCTTATTCTTATGTTTCTTCTTCTTGTTCTGGTTCTTCTAGTTTCTAGTTCTTGTTGTAGTTCTACATCACCTTCATTTTCTTCATCTTTCTGTTTCTTCTGCATATTTTGCTTTTTTAATTACTACTTCTTCTGCTTCTTCTGCTTCTTCCTGAGCTTCATCTACTGTTATTTCTGGGTTTGCTGCTTAACTTCTACTCTTTCGCTTTTTCTGCTTATTCCTCTATTATTTCAGCTTTTTCGGCTGATTCTTTGGTTTTTTCTGTTTTTCCTCTTATTCTTCTGTTTCCTATACTTGCTCTTGTATTTCTTCTAGTACTCCTATTTCTTTTTGTAGTTCTACATCTCCTTCTTCTTCTTCATCTTCTTCCGTTTCTTCTGGCATTTTTGCTTTTTCAATTACTTCCTCTTCTGTTTCTTCTGCTTCTTCTTCATGTTATTCTTTTATTTCTGCTTTCTCGGCTTATTTTTCTGTTATTTCTGCTTTTTCCTCTTATTCTTCCGTTTTTTCTTCTTGTGCTTCTAATTCTTCTTGTTCTTCTTGTTGTTCTAAATCTCCTTCTTCTTCATCTTCTTCTGTTTCTTCTGCTTTTTTGCTTTTTCAATTCCATCTTCTTCTGCTTCTTCTGCTTCTTCTTCAGCTTTTACTTCTGTTATTTCTGCTTTTTCAGCTTATTCTTCTGCTATTGATGGTTTTTCAGCTTATTTTTCTGTTATTTCTGCTTTTTCGGCTTATTCTTTTGTTATTTCTGCTGTTTCCTCTTAGTCTTCTGTTTATTCTTGTGTTCTTCTAGTTCTTCTTGTTCTTCTTGTAGTTCTACATCTCCTTCTTCTTTTTTCATCATCTTCTGTTTCTTCTGCATATTTTGCCTTTTCAATTGCTTCTTCTGCTTCCTCTGCTTTTTCCTCTGCTTAATCTACAGTTATTTCTGGGTTTTCGGCTTATTCTTCTATTATTTCTGCTTTTTCGTCTTATTCTCCTTTTATTCTTCTTTTTCGGCTTTTCTTCTGTTATTTCTGCTTTTTCCTCTTATTCTTCTGTTTCTACTTCTTGTTCTTTTTGTTCTTTTAGTTCTTCTTGTTCTTCTTGTACTTCTACATCTCTTTGTCAGCTATTCTTCTATTATTTCTGCTGTTTCGGCTTTCTCTTCTGTTATTTCTGCTTTTTTGCCTTCTTATTCTTTTTCTACTTCTTGTTCTTCCTGTTCTTTTAGTTCTTTTTGTTCTTTGTAGTTCTACATCTCCTTCTTCTTCTTCTTCATCTGCTTCTTCTGCTTCTTCATTAGCTTATTCTGTTATTTCTGCTTTTTCGGCTTATTCTTCTGTTATTTCTGCTTTTTC